>NC_050574.1:215828050-215833050 GCF_011100635.1 Trichosurus vulpecula
AAATGACTGTGACTTTTAGTCCTTTTTTCATTCTTTCTGCTATGAAATATAGCACCATTTTAATAGGCCATAAAGGGGTTATACCTACCTCTAGGACATTAATACTTTAGACACTTTTTTGTTATATGATTTTTGCATACATATTTAATTGTGTGTGCATCATTTTTACTCAGATTGTTTAATGGGGGAAAAATCAACATAGCATCCCAGCATTCTAGAATATTAGAGCTGGAAGGCACTTCAGAGGTCACCTAGTCAAACTCAGAGGCCCAAAGAAGTAAGAATTGCACATGTTGAAGAGAGTTGCACATTTCCCAAGGGGCAGTGCAAAGTCGAAGCCACATATGGACCAGGCATGGTGAGTCCTAATGAAAGAAAGTTATTTCTGGAAGCAATGCTCTGCATCATTAAACACTTGGGTTGAGCAACCGATTCAAAGGTTCCCATTTTGGATTTTGCATATGTCTGTCTTTTGGAGATTAACATCCAATGTGCTGCTGCTCAAGCACCCAAATATAAACCAGGCATTGCCCAAATTATTCAGCTTTGCTGGCCATTGATTCCCTGGAATATATATATATATATATATATATATATATATATATATATTATATATATATATATATAATATATATATATATATATATATATATATATATGAAGAGCAAAGAACGAATCGTCTTTCAAGAGCACATAGCTGTATCAGTCCAGAAGGAGGTCAGCGTAGGAATGAACATTAAAGATCATCTGAATCAAAGGTTTTTAATCTGGGGGTCATGATTTTGACAGGATTCAGATTTTGTGATGTCTGTGAACTTGAATGGGAAAAAGCATTTCATTTTTATTTTCACGAACTTCTAACTGAAATTTAGCATTTCTTTCAATTATCAATGTAGGCAACAAACCACAACAATTTCAGTAGGACCTATGACATTATCACCAATAGAAATCACAGATGTTTTCATATGACATTATAGTTGAACATTGATTAGATTCTAACATGACATGAGTGTGGCTTTGTCAGAGACCACCCTTAATATTCTTAGATAAGCTAAATAATAATCTTCACACTGATGTCTTTTAAAAATGAATTTTAATTTAAATTTGCCTATATTTTAAATGTATCATCTTTTTAATGTGTTAATAATGAAGCACATGAACTACTATATCACAAATTTTTTAAAAAATATGTTAATAACCATTTCAACATAAGTGTCTTCCATTCTACCTCTATGTATTCTATTTTATGCATTTGAAAACTTTTTTTTTTCTCTGAGAAGGGGTACATAGGCTTCCACCTGGCTGCCAAAGGGGCCCATGACTCACAAAAACAGGTTAAGAACCTCTGATGTAGAATGGCCCAAACATATTACCCATGGGTAAATGGAAGCCCAGAAAGGTGGTCTGTTGACACAGTGAGTCTAGGACAAAAACCCAGTTGGGATTCTGATATCTGAATATTTTTATGTTTGGCCTAATCTCACTTTTACTATTAAACCTTTTGTTTTTAAAAACTAAGAATCAAGGGACATCTTTTTTTAGATTTGATTCCTTTTTATATTTAGTTTCTTGAAAGCAGAAAAAACTGATGGCTACTTTATGGTATAAGTACAAAAAGTGTATTTAACCTCCAACGATGTCATGTAAGATCTCAATGAATTGTAGGACCATGGTGTAGAATTTAGCACTGGAAGGAACCTTTCAGTTTACTGATAAGGATCTGAGACCTAGAGAAATTAAGTGACTGCTTCTGGTGACACTTAGTCTTAGAGCCCGAATTCCAATTCAATATTGTTTCCATTATGATCACTGATGATGATGAAAAGTTTTCGTTTATAGAGTTCAGTAAGATCTTTAAAATGCTTCATTTGTCTTCACACTATTCTTTTAAAACAGCCAGGGGTCAAAAAACCCATCTCCCACTTTGTAAAAGGGGAAATCAAGGTACATAAAAAAAAAGAATTTTTTTAGCTTGTGACAATAAAAGCTTGTCCCTAACTGTCTTTAGATCAACACATTGTATGTATTGTATGTATCAATGTGAAGACAAGAAATAGTATTCTGAGTAATAAATATCATTTTGATAGTATTTAATTACTTTAATACTTAGATATGTGCTTATTCAACATAATATATCTATTTCCAACCTGCCCATGCATATCTGTAATGTTATCAACTTTCTATTATTACATATTAGATTTTATTCATTTATATTAAAATATATACTATTATATATGTATATACATATATATATATATAAACTTAATACAAGTGTGTTAAATAAAATGTTGGTGTGTGATAATACATAAACATAGTTGCTTCTATATTGTTAAGTCAAACTACAATCCCCTATTTTTTTTAATCCACAGAGAAAAGATGGAAAGAGGCACTTGGCAAACATCAATACATTAGGGAACAATAATTTCATTGTAGATTTTCTTCAGCCACACACAGATTGAAACCCCAGGTATCAGTTTTTGGTTTTATTTTTTTTTCTTAGACATTCTATGCAGAGTCGAAGCATGGTATAGAGAACAGAGGGACAACCTGGAGTCAGGATACCTGATACAGGTAGCTGTGTAACCACAGACAAGTTTCAATCTCTCAAGCAACTTTCTAAGACTAGAAATTACAGAGGAGTTACCCATGTGCATCAGTGAGGAGAGTTTCCACGATGAAATCATAGATCTGGAACATCAACAGTTACCAATAATGGTAATAGCATATACAGTTTAATTTTTTAAAATTTTTGTTTGTATGCCACTCTGAAATTTGTCATAAAAATAAAAGTTTCATATCGTGTTATTGAGATTATCTGTAGTGGAGGATGATAGTACTCCAAATCCTAATATAATACAAGTCCTAATAACAAAGCCTTTTATTCACCTCCAGAGTGTGCCATTTCATATACTTATATTTGTCCATATTATCTCCTCCTTTAGAATGTAAGCTCCCAGAGGGCAAAGACTTTTCACTTTTGTGTTTCTGCCTCCAGTGTCTAGCACAGTGAATGGCACATAGTAACTACTAACTAAATATTTGTTGATTGATCTCCTTTTTAGATTTTTAGTGCCAAAAAATTATTCTTTTCTACATTACAAATAGAGCAAGTTGATAAATTATAATCCAGATAGGAGCCACAACTTAACAAAGAAAATATATGAATAGATAATCTAATTATAGTCACTAGGATCTCCACCCATTTTTTCCCTTATATTTAACACAATAATAATGGACTGATTTTAGCTTGTTCAGTAATTTTTTCCCCCAAAAGTAGTTATCATAGCAAGTTAAGAAAGAAAAAAAATGTTAAAGAACTGGGAAAACTTATGAATTAAATTAAAATGCTTTTCAAACATGCCAATTTATTGTAATTTTATTTCTAATTAAGAGCTTTAAGTACTTTGCCTCATCAGTTAAACATATACTAAGGTAGAAACTATAAATAAAGTTACAACTACCTAATGGAAGTCTTACTGTGAGGTATCCACACTTCATCATGTAGATGCTGTCAATCACTGCGTACATCCTCACTTTTGTTTTTATTTTAGCCCATGACTTTCAGACAAAGACCATAAGTTTTCCAAAAGGGAAAATAATGTTTAGCCAAATTGGATTAAGGAACTTGGCAGACTGACCTGAAACAACAATCGGTAGGGCAATGCTACCAACCACAGAATGTGGTTTCTTTTGTCTTTGCCCCATGCCCAGCATGTGCCTGGCAAATAGGAAGCACTTAAATGCTTGTTGATTAAAAATAAACTATAGTATAATAGTGGTTTGAAGGTTCCAAACACTGCCATGTTTCACCTTAGAAATATTGATTCCTCTATGAGAATCCCCACTGCCCTAATTCCTACCTACTAAAGAAATGTACCTCCCCCAGCATTACTCAGAAAATAATGGATTGTAAGGTAAGTTGGACTTAAGCTCCCCACCAAATTTCTCCTTTTCTTAAACAACTCCTCGGTGTTTAGAAGGAGGCTGCATGAGAGGAGGGCAGAGAAAGATTAGAAGGTAGCTTTTATTTCTCATTTCCTTTTCTTTCCAAAATATTGCTTAAGCATCTTTGATCAAAGAGAGCCGCCATGGTCCCAGAAGACTACCTAAACTTCTCAACCAAGTTGGAGTTGCATGGGGAATAAAGAACACAGGATCCTACATCTAGGGATGGAAGGAACCTCAGAGGCTGTCTTGTCCAACGCTTTCATTTTACAGAGGAAGAAACAGAAGGACATGACTGAATGCTTTGCCCAAAATCACACTGGTAAATAAGCATCTGAGGCAGGATTTAAACCTAGGCCCTCTGACTCTAAAGTAGGAGTTTTTAACCTGGAATCCACCTCCCCCAACTCCTATCATGCCTATGGATAGACTCTAGGGTGCCTAAACTTTCCTGGTTTCCTTTAATAGTGGTGCCTTCTCTTTGAGATTTATCTCCGTTTTATTCTGTCTTTATCTTGTTTGCACAGCTGTTTTTATGTTGTCTCCCTCATTAGACTATGAGAGAAGGGCCTGTCTTAGCCTTTCTTTGTATCTCCAGTGCTTAGTATGTGGCGGCACATAGTAGGTGCTTAACAAACATACGTTCATTTGATTTATATTTAGGAAAAATATAAATCTTTATATTTTGCTAACCTTAAATAAAAGTTAGCATTTCTTTCAATTATAAATATGGGCAACAAACATTCTGAAAAGAGATCCATAGACTTCCTAAGACTGCTAAGAAAGTCCATAACACAAAAAAAGGCTAAGGACTCCTGCTCTAGAAGGAGTAATCTTTTCATGGTAGCATATTCCCTTCCTTAAGGGAGATAAGTAGACACCAGGAGGATGAGAGACACCTGGCTAATAGTTAGTGGAGACAGCACCAAAAAAATAAAAAATTGAAAGAGTATTGATTCTGAAAGCAGAATACCTGGGTTTGAATCCTAGCTCAGCTACTCACTACTTGTGTGGCCCTGGCAAGTCAACTTTTTGGGGGCCTATTTCCTCTACTG
>NC_050574.1:215838050-216073050 GCF_011100635.1 Trichosurus vulpecula
AACAAATAAATACTACATGTACAATATGTAGCAATGAGGTAGAAATGGTTATAAAGAACAATGTTTGAATATACATCCAATGGGGAAAAAATAAAAGAAAAAAAAAGAAATGCAAAAATTCCCTAGCAACTGTATATAAATCACAAGAAAAATTACACACGCTCACATACTTATGTGCACACACTCTTGTGCATGCACACAGACACACACAGACACACACACACACACACAAAGTTTTAAGTCTGGAAATAAACTTTTGCTTTTTATATCATAAGACAACAAGAAGGAATGAATGTGCTCCCAACCTTGGTGTACTACAGAACCATTTTATAAATATTTAACATTCTATAGGACTGATTCATATATTCTCCCACAACTCTGTGGCAAGGCTGACCCATGCTGCCGACATTCTACATATCACTGAGACAGGGAGGTGAAATTTTCCTGCTTTCAGTCTAATTGTCTTTGACAATTGCAGTGCCTAGTGCTACACTGCTTGTGTTGTATTTAAAACAGGGGAAAGAGGAGAGACTTGTTCATTAAAGATGCAGTATCCCTGGTTCACACAAATGCATCTGGCAGGTTCAAAATCGAATGTCAACCAAAGGTCTTAGCAGAGTGTGAGCTTCAGTTCATGTGTTGGTTAGTCACAAGTACAGCTGGTTTTGAATTCTGAAATACTAATAGCTCCATGTTTGCTAATGTGCTTCATATAAAAATCGGCAGGTGATTCAACAATGGAAGGCGTTTACATTTCAAAAGAAAAAATGTATTAAATACTTTGACTTGTAAAGTGTGTTTATGTGTAGCTAGAATACATTACATACACACATGTGCACACAAACAATGAAAGAGTATACCTGGTGCTTGTGAATAATGTAAAATGTAGGTTTGCAAATTCAAAAGTGGTGGTGGTGCAGACTGGCACACATACTCACGCAAACATACACACAGATTGATTATATATTAGAACTTTATTTTGGTGACCTCAACAGCTCAATAAACTGTGTTCCCTTTCATTTTGCAGAATATAGATTCAGTGATCATGACACCTCAATTCTGGCTCAGAGGAAACATATGGAAATGTAATTAGAGAATCACTTTTTGTTTAAAGTTGTATGTGTTTTCGAAGAATGGAATTGCTCAATGCTTCCCCCAAATTGGGCCCTAAAAACATATGTGTATCTATATCTCTCTATATATCCGTATATATGCATACATACATACATGTAAATATATGCATGCATAATAAATTACAAAAACCCATCACAAGAATTAATTTGTTTTTTGAGAATGGATGATCTTATTTTGAAAACTGCATAGCCAAGTACTATGCAAACCCATGTAAAATGACCTTATACTGTTCCACATAGCATAGCCTCTGGATAGCTGCTATCACTTGCCCAGATGGTGTTTGGCCTATGTATTTTAGTAGAATGGTTTATTTTCTCCTTGATGGGTTTGAAACGCACAAGAAAACATTATACCCGTCTATCTGCATTTGAGTGGAATACAAACTGACTAATAGATAAACATTCTGTGTGAAAGTAAATAGCCTTAAACTGCCTTCACATCCCATTGATCAGCTCAGTCAGCAAAGTTTTCAATATTGTCACTAAGGTTCTAAATATTTTGGAAAGAAGCATGCTAAAAGTGTAGAGTGTTTTCATCTATGTCACATATAAGGTCATTATCAGCTACCTCTTGAATCGAGATCTTCTGACCCAATGATCTTCCACTTCCTGTTTGGTTTTGGGGTCTGTGTGAGGTGTGTGTGTGTGTGTGTGTGTGTGTATGTGTGATTTTTGGAACTGTTACTGTGTTTGTGAAGAAGAACATTATTAGGGGCTATTAATCAGATAATCAGACTGGCTCAATCACTTGGCCATTCAACATAGGCAGAGTTGTTACATGGACTGGCTCATTACCTTACATTCATTAATGGCCTTCTTCAAGTCCGTAGCAGCCAAAAAGGAACCCAACTCTGTGCAGTCTGAATATTGTGATTTGACTACCACTGATGGTTCCTAATCACTTCTGTAGAGGTAGTACACCTACTTCCAGAAGGGATGGGCAGAAAACTACGAAGTCCATCTATGGATACCATCAAGAATAAGAATTTTAGAAGACAGTTCACAGATCAGCTGCTTTACACAGCCCCTCTTCCCCAAGATAGTAATTCTATAGCATATAGAATTTCCTAAGAGTTCAAACCCTGGAATTCTAAGGCTAGTTGGAACTTACAAATTATTTCAGCTTTTGCCAAAAGAGATAGATTTTGACCAATAAGATCTCAGATTCATATTTCTAAGGGAGAAATTTAAAGCTAGAAGCCCAAAGGCCTACCCATAACTTCATTTCAGTTTTTGAACAAAAGCAAAAAAATACCATAGTTCAGTCCCATATTTGGCATTAACTCTTACTAGTCACAAAAGGGGTCAGTATTACAGATTTTTCCAAAGTGGTTTAAATCAGAGGAGGTTTGTCAAAACTTGGCAGAACCTTTCAAGTGAGCACAGCGTGATGACAGAAATGAAATGCAATGTCTAAAAGACAGAAAATAGGTCAGCACTCTGCAATAGTAAACTTGTCAGTGAGATCAATATGAACCTAGAAACTAATGGGGATGTTGGAATTTCCCTCCTATGAGGGAAGCGCAGTGTGGAGCCAGAACACGATTGTATAGTTGAGTCACTTGCAGAAAAGCAGTGATCTATTTAATGGTATTTTCTCTACCCTTAATGAAAGGCACTGTTTTCAATATGGAATTTTCATGTTTAAACACAGTTTTAATTGACAAAATGTCATAGTAAATTAAATTTTGGTTCATTTGCTCTGTTTTTAGTAATATGAGAAAAGAAAAAGGAAAGCAACGATCAAGCATCATAAAATTCCAGAAATCTCATGAAATCCCTCATTAGCTTTCTAAATGTTAAATGTTTCAGAGAATTTAACACTCCAAATGAGATCTTGACATAAATTTTGAAGTGACAAAAAAAAAATCTTGTAACAGATATTTATCTTCTTGGGGCTTTTTAGTGCATTTATTTATTTTTGAAGGTACATTAATAAAAACATCAAATGCCAGTGCTTTGCAACAGTTTTGTTACTGTCTCTTTAAATACAACCCCCTCAATTACATTCAAAAAGCCAAGCTTTTCTGCTCATGTAGTGGCAGTGGGTTTGGAAAAGTTATAGCCTACACTGCTCCTGTTCAGAGGCATTGCCCAGCATCAGTCAGCAGTCAACAAGCAGCTGCTGCTGCATATAAACTATTAAAGGATAAAGAGAATGCCATTGTGGGCTGGAGGGAAGGAGTATCCAACTGAACAAAATGCCACATGTGCCAGCTGGTCTTTCCACGAGGAAAGACTCCACGGACAGCGCGGTTGAGGTGGATTTAAAGAGCGGAAATGGATCTTCCTGGAAACTTGGCTTATGGGGAAAGAAGCATAGGAGGAAGTAGAAATTAATTTGTTTGGCAAGTTATATGTGTATTTGCACATGTGCACATGTCCAGGTATAATTTTCTACTTATCTTAAAAGAGAAATGTAACAAAACTGAGGTAGAAATAATGGCGGGAACACTCCAGCCCAGGAGAGATTTCAAAAGCATAATGAAAATATATTGACCAAAAATGGAGCCAAAATGTGTGTGTGGGATAAATCCCCATAACTTTGAGGGTTTGAATGGGGTCATTTTTGTCTGCATTTGTTTGTGGGGGGTTGAAGGGGAGGTGTTTCTGTTTTTGGCGCTATTGACTGCGTTCTATAAGCAGCCCTGCAACCCCATAAGCTATATCCGTGAGCTAGAATGTCGCCATTCCCAACAGTTTTAACAAATAACTTCAAAACTACCACGACCACCACTTATGCAGTAAAAGGCAGTCATAGTTTTTAGGTAATATGCCTTTTAAAGTCCTAACAGATCTGGTGGCTGATTGTTTCCAGATGCTAACATAAACGGAGTAAGTGGCTTTCCTTCACCAGTGTTATCTTTTAAGAACCATATCACTTAATTATCAAGGAGCAATGTACTAAGAACTCTTATAGTTTACTGACATAAAGAGAATTATTCTGCTCTGGTTTGATTCCCAGATTGGTAAAAGAACCATTTTTTTTTTGAAGAAACCCTTCTATTTTCTACTTTAAACTGCAAAGATTCAGTCATATCACACTTCAGTATTTTCCTGGATACATTCAAAATAATTTTCCTTTCCATTTTCCAATTGTTGAGGTAAACATACATATTTAATATAAAGTAACATTGAAGTCTAGCCTATAACTCTCAGCAGTACATAGTGCTTTCAACACATTCCTTTGAGGTACTGTACAAATCACAATCACTTTCCTGAGTTTTTGCAGACAGAACATTAAAAGAAATGAACTGCAGAAATTAAGGTCCAGATTACCGTTACCCTGTTTTACCTGTTCTTAGCTTAATACCGCAGAACAGACAGGATTGAGGAATACTGTTGCTCTTAGAATGGCAAAAATCTGGTTCTCTGTCGCAACACAACCGTTCATCTCTTTAGTCCAATAATGTTTGAAGTTAAAGCTCTTTATATTAGCACATGCCACCAATGTAATTGTGAGGCAAACAAAAAAAAAAGCACCACTCCAGGCACTTGACAGCAACTAAATCTCGAGAACAGCAGAATGGAATCAACACACGGGGTTCACGTCTTTCTGAAATCAACCCACTTGCACCTTGCTCCTTGGCGAGTGGTGTCTGGCTTGAACAGAACTGAGCATCAACACACGCTTCCTGTCATCTGGGGCTTTGCAGATCAGCAGCTCTTGGTTGATGCACTTTTCCTCCAAGTCTACCCTGACTCTAAAGATGCAATGTAATTGTCATCTCCCCCAGTACCCTCTGCAATTTGAACACTACTGAAAAGGGGTTCTCTACCCTATGTAGCAGGTTTTGTGTGTGTGTGTGCCAACATTCATTACATTTAAAAAGAAAAAGAAAAGAAAAAAAAGAAAAATTATCACTGACTGCAACCGAACATTTTGTTCCATTCAACATATGTATCAAGCTCTTTTTGAGATATGCTAGGCTGAATCTTGCAGAAAGCATTTTCAAAGTCTTGATATGTAACTGGCCTCAATTGGCTGGGCATAATGGCTGAAAGGTCTGTCGCTGGCATGGCATGGAGTGGGCCCACTGCTGCTTCCTGACACAAATGAGCCACATCTAGTCCAGAGAAGCCTTCTGTGCGCTGGACAAGCAGTGCAAACTCCTTGTCATTGAGACAGTAATTGTGCTGTGAGAGCAGTTGTCCTATTATCTGGTGCCTCCCTGTGCTGTCAGGAAGCGGGATTAAAAGTCGTTTTATGAAGTACCTCCGAAGGGATTCATCTATTTCTTCTGGTTTACTGGTGGCGCAAATTACTACTATTTGGTCCTCAGCAGAAGTTAGTACAGTGTCCAGCTGCATAAGGAACTCGGTTCTCATCCTATTGACCGGACTGTGCTCTTCACTCACTTGAGAAGAGAGAAGCATGTCAATGTCACTAACAAAAATCACCGAGGGCTGGCGACACCTGGCCACGAGGAAGGAGGCATGGACGATTTTCTCTCCTTCCCCCAACCACTTGGTGACTAGACTGGAACCAGCAATTTTGAAAAACGTAGCCCCCAGCTGACTAGCTATGCATCTACCTAATAATGTTTTGCCTGTTCCCCGAGGCCCAAATAAAAGGATGCTCCGAGGTAGGGCAGTCAGTCCATTGAAAGCATCTGACCTCAACACGGGCCATAAAACCTCCTCTTTAATGACAGCCTTTACCAGGTCGAGGCCAGCGATGTCATTCCAGTCCACTGGAGGTCCTTGGTTGATAATCTCATTGGTTACAAGGTCAATGAGGTGGTGTCAGTATTCTTCAGTTGCTCGTCCACAGAGTGGTTGGATGAGGTAGCTGCACGGAGTCCCGGGCCTTGCATTGGGTGAGGGAGGAGCTGTCTGTGCTCGTCCCCATGCTCATTCATTACTGGGGATGTACTTCCCAAAGGATTCACTGGTTCTGGATCCCAAGGAATTTTTAGCAGTACTGTATGAAGGGGTGTCAAAGCCCTGCTGGACTGGCTGCTGAATTTCCTTTGCTGTTCAGAGGACATTAGCTGCTTTGTTGGCTTAAATGCTAAGGATGATGTTTCAGCACTTCTGTCAAAGCCATTCCCCCTGTTTGTGTTTGAAATGCTGTTGTCGGGCATTCTGTACATAGGACTCTGTGTAGATCTCTGTTGGCCATAGCTGTAATTTCCATAACTGGAGTCCATTCTCCTTGCCCTGCCATATAGAAGGCTTTCCGTTTGAGAGAACTTGCTGAACTGTTTGTCAGCCGAGGGGGCAATAGGTGTCAAACCATGACTCTGGTAGGTGTAGCCAGGTACAGTAGGGGGCAGAGGAGTAGGAGCAGGAATTCCTGAAGGCAGGTATGCTGAAGGAGGAGGTGCACCACCTGGGCTGTACCCAGGTCCCACAGAGGTTTGGGGAGGATAGCTAGCAGAGGGGTAGCTAAACTGGAGAGGTTAGAGGTCCCATTGTAGCCTGGAACCAGGGCTGGCGGTGGAGGAGGAGGGGTGGCGGTGGCTGTAAGAGGCCGGAGCTATGCAAAGGGGATGGATGAGGGGAAGGAAGTGCAGGTGCTGGCTGCTGTATGTAGAATGCAAATATGATCCATTGTATCCTGTGGCATATTCCTGAGATGGTAGCCCTGAATGAAGACTAGGTACCGTGTGACTTCCACAGGTACTGCTAGAGTAACTAGGTTCTGTCAGGTTGCTGGCCACCCCAGGAGAACTCCCTATACTGGCAGAGACATCTGCAGGAGGGAGAGCTGTACTTACACCAGCTTTGCTGGCGGTGATAACATCTGGAACACAGTTCATGGGATACACGCTTTCTGAGTTCAATGAAGGCTGCCAAGGTTCACTTTCATTCTTCCGACCATTCACCAACCCCGAAGGTGCATCCGTGTAGTTGCTGAGGACAGGCCGCTCAGCTGGGCCTTCAAGAATTCCAGAATACTTCTCTGCATATTTTTTTAACAGATTGGAGGCAGTCAAAGCAGATATGTCATCATTGGCCCAGGCATACTGATAGGTGCGCTGCAGATGACCACGGTAGGCTTCAACTTTGTGGGCAGGAGACCGAGTGGTCGAGGTGATGTCAAAGTGCTGTTCTGGCCACTGGGCATGCTCCGGCGTCCACTGCATCTTCAAGCCTATGGTTGTCAGAGAAAAATAAAGTTAGCAGTATGCTTAGATGTTCTTTAGACTCTTGAGAGCACCATGCAAATGCAATATTAAAAACAAAACAAAACAAAACAAAATTTAGTTACTCTTATCCTGTATCCAAGAATAATTTCACATTGATACTTTGACCTTCTAAAAGCTTTAGTGGTTTTATGTTACCTGTATATCTGTACAATTTAAAGCAGGCTAAAATTAAATTCAGCTTAAAAATAAACATGAATATCTTCATATATTACACACACCCCATAAAGAACCTAAAATGTGTTCATATTAAGCAATGTGTAAAATAGTCATTTTTTCACAAAAAGAAAAAAAGTGATTTGCATTATATACACGCATACACACCACCTTTTCCTGTCAAATTAAAATATATTCGTGGTGAGTTTAAAAATAAATATGCACAGATTTAAAATACCTAGAATGTGAATGTTATTAACATGTAAGATACCTAACTGCTCTGTCTTTTCATATCACAGTTTCTGTTTTATATTTTAACCAATATAAAAATATGAGACACAGCTGACAGATCCCATCTAGGATACCTCTCTTATTTGGTACTGAACACCTAGTTAGCACAGTATAATGCACCCTGCGCAGAACAATATGACACAGACCGAGCAGGTCATTCCATAATCCAACTCTCATCTAAAGTGGTCCACGACAGTTTCAAATCTGCTTCGTGGAGTGCAGCAAAGCAATCTCCCAGGCAGCGCTCCATCGCTTTCATCACACAAAGCCTACAACTCGGTATGAATTACAACTGGCTCCTTTCTGCTTTTCAGTTCTGTTGTTGAGTCTCTGGAAAAAAAAAACAAGCATCACTTGTCTGTCGGTCTTCTTGCGTGTTCTCTCTCTCTCTCTCTCTCCCCCTCTCTTTATTATTATTTTTCCCCTTTAGAGCCTCCAGGGTACTAAGAAAGGGGGAGGGGGTTGAGAGAAGAGGGAGAGAGAAGGGAAAGGGGGGGGAGATGAAAGAAGAAGGGAGGAGGGGGGGGGGGAGATGAAAAGAAGAAGGGGGAGGGGAGAGGGGAATGGAAGGACAAATGGAGAATGTACGCAATCTAACGCTTCAAAGTTCCATAGGAAACAATGCATGACATTAGTTATTAGAGGATAACTAGGTGACAAGATGATGTGGTTAACATTCTTTCATTGCTAGACTAATTGGTGAATAGGACTCTCTGTGATCCAGGCCAAAAAGCATTATTTTTTTCCCTCACTTAATTTATAGCTCTTAAAAGAATTGTAGAATCATCAATTTTTGGAAGTGGAAGTTTCCCTAGAGATCACTTAATCCACTTCTTCATTTTACAGATGAGGAAATTGAGGCCCAGAGTTGTTAAGTGACTTGCCAAAGGTCACATTGCTACTTAGTGGCAGAACCGGGGGCAATACCTATCTTCCAGACCAGTGTTCTTTCCACTATGGTGCATACATGCATGACAGGATTGTTGCATATTTGGGTACAGCTATATTAAACAGATTTCTTAATCTCTCTTGTATGACCAAAAATGGTTCTTGCAAACTGTATAGTGCCCTCCAGCATAGATTCCTTGATAAGGAGGAGGCCTAGTCTAATGAAGCATCTGTGGCACGAGCTCCCTTCTGAATTATTCCAGTCTATTTTGACAGCTCCTACCCCCTTCTTTTCTCCTCCCCAGCCCCTTTAGCCTCATTGCCTGACTCTGGCATCTGACATGGCCAGCTTAGCCTCCTGAGCTAAACCTAACATAGCACACAGTTTGGTAACAGAATGGCGTGTTGATTCCCTTCTGACTCCCTCTTCCTTGTTTGCAAAACCGCTGCACCAGACACTGGAAGTTAATTAGCAGGATGATGCTGTGCTAATTGTGTTAATTTACAAGGTTTTAGTCAAAGAGAATCATGCCAGGGCTGGCACTGCTGTCATGCTTCCGACTTAATGATTAAGAAATACTGAAAACAAGGTGGGAAGGATTGCAGTAATTACACAATAAATGAATAAAGCAACAGGATTCATTTGCAAATATATTTATTGCAGTTGTACTCATTTGCATTTGGATTTTTTTAAAGGATTCATGCAGATATTCATTTGCAAATCACCATCTCAGTTAAATTAAGCCTGAAAGCTGCAAAGTACAACTTAATCGAGCCTTATATTTTATTAGTATAATACTGAAGCTTCTGTTTCACATTGGTTTGTCACAAAACTCTTCCTAGTTTCTCTCTTTTATTTCCCTAGTTTTTTTTTCCCTTTAAAAAGTCTGTTTCCCTTTCCCTATCTCCATTTGTGCAATATTCAGGTCAACTGGAGAAGTGATATTTTAAAAAATAACAATGCTATTTCTAAGGATCAGCAGGTATCATTTTATTCAGAGACACTATCAGGAGGTGAGTTCTTGAAAGATGCATACAGGGGAACTAAAGCCATATCCTTAATTGTTCCTTATGTTTCATCCCATACTCTTTAAGAGAGAGAAAACACACCACAAAAAAAAATAGATGAAATGACCAAAATCACACTTGAAGAGGAAAGATGCAGTTTTAATGAAGCAACATTTCAGGAATCATACATTCATTAAATTCAGCTAGAAATTATTAAGAGCAAATCACCAGGAACCAATCGCAAGTAATCAGTATCTAAATTCTTCTGGTGCCATGGGATTTACTTCAGCCTTATAAAAAGGAGAGAATACTAATGTGTCTGTAATGTAGAACTGCCTAAAAGACATACAAATTCATTAGTCCTAAATTATATCTAGGGTATTCCTATCTTGAGATTTTTCTCTTCAAGGATTACCCAAACACAGTTAGGCAAATAAGAACTTAGATATTCCACATAGAAGAATGTGATTAGGTAGATTCTTGGTAGGTATACATGGATAAATGTCATGCGAATGGTCTCAGAAAAGAATATAGCAAAGGAAGTTACAACAAAGAAATTAGAACGGACATGGCCTCTGCTATTACATTTAGCTGAACTATGCCAGCTCTAGCATATTAATTAACAAATATATATTAGGTGAATTTAGATTTTATAGTAACCGTTTTGCTTTTATAAATCTATTAAGTGATTAGTGCAGGACAAACTATTGTAAGCCACCCTAGGGTGTTAAATATCTTGTTAGAAACTCTGGCTCTAAGTTTAAAGCAATTTTCTTCTCTTTAAAGAAAATTCTGTTTTCCCCATGATGTAAGATAGAGCCACTTAACATAAAAAGACAGGGGTGAAATTGGAAATAAAACAAGTTGGCTGTTTTTCACTGGATAAGAAAAATCTTTTTCAAGGTGAGAGATTCTAAATTTCTGCATAGTTTATCTCAAAGCAGGGAAGCTATTTAAATTTCATAAGATTTCAATTTCACCTGAAATTAAGCAAAGATCATATCCATCAAAATTATTTATTTGGAACAATTACTAGAAAGATCATTGCTTTTTGATTGTCATGCTATCTTTGGTTGTGCTCACCAAGATAATTGAAAGTTTATTTATTGATGCATATTAAATACCAATAGCCTTACAGTGCTTTCAAATGGCAGGACTGAGCTTTGATTAAATAACCTTAAGGGAACAGGCTTATCCTTATCCCCGGCAACATAAGCATTTATTCCGGTACTTTGTAATGATTAGTGTTATTTGGAAGCATAAGTTAACAGTTAACCATAAGTGAGTTCTTCATATTAGTATGGGCTAAAGAAGCTAGTATTTACACAATCCTTAAGACTGCTTGGGCCTTGAGGGCATAAAGAGCCTTTTCATCAGTTCCTTGCATTTTGACACTAATTTGAAGTAGCACCAAACTTGTTTTTTTGTTCTGTTTGTTGCTACTGATATCTCAGATACCAAGTGGGAAAAAAAAATTCAAAACCACATGGTCTTTGAACAACAAGAAACACACAACACATGCTCTATTTGAATTGGTAGCTGGGAAGTGTGTCTAATTTTTCTTCATGTACATGTATACATATATAATATATATATAGTAGAGCTTCGCAATAATTTTTAATATAAAGCCTTAGAAAAATTATATTTTATCTATAATAGAGGCACGACTGAAAAAAAAATCACTCCCACAGGTGTTAGGAAATTGCTTTTTAGCTACAATGAATATTTAGAAAACAAAGCAAAAAAAAAAAAAAGAAAAGAAAAAAAAATAGTTCTTTAACTGGAAAATTCTCTCACAAACATTTATAAAAGGGAATTGTCAAATGGTATAAATGACAAATTTAATGTAAAGTGTTTAGTCTTTATATAGAATGGTATGCAAGAGAAACTAGCTTTTAAGATAATTTAACGCAAGCATTAGATGCAAAAGACATACCATATTACAGAGCTTGAGTGATCTATTCTTGTCTGATATTGTTATGATATTGTTATAATATAATGCTACATGCTTTATAGTAATACTGAGAGGTTGGCTTTCTTCAGATATTTTAAATAGTTATCACTGAACATTTTATAATTTTTTCATTTCTAAATATTTACCCATTATTCCTTCCTCTCCAAAATCTCTAAAGGTTTAATTTATTTGAAACAAACAAAAAAAAAAAAGAAATGTGTTATAGTCTGAAAGTATTTCCACACCTTCAATTTCACAAATAAATGATGGATGAAGAGAAAGGAAATAACATGGTGGCGGGGGGGGGGGAACTACAAAAGTTTTGAACCAATTCTCTGAATCGAAGGGAACTTAAAATTAAAGGCTAGCAGTTTCCTGCAGTCTGTGATCTGTACATAGAACACATTCCTTAAAAGCCATCTTTGGCACCCAGGGCAACTCCAGATACTTTTGTAGTCCTAAAAAGCTACTTGTTCCAAGAAGGTTGCCGTAGGTTAATTTTGGCTGCTAGGGAGCTGCCTTGATTTGCACACCCTTACGGAGACTTCCTAGGGCAAGGGACCTGAAGGCAAGAACCTGCAGGCACAGGTATGCAACAGGACAGCAGCACTATACACACTACACAACAAAATGCAGAAAAATACCACACCTATTCCATTCCTTTGGGCTGTCGTACCTCCAGACCTTCTGTTATTATTATTTTTTAATATTGAGGACATTTTATTACAATATTTAGCAAGGCATATGCCTGGAAACAATACTACCAGGACAAGGAAAGCATAGGAATTATAATACTGATATAGCTCCCTCAGCCTAATACAACAAATTCATCATTTCCTAGGCAGAATACAGTGGAGTTAAAACTGAGAACACTGAAATTTTCAAACAAGTTAATTAGATACAGCTGTTAGGCTTCTGTTGCAAAGATACTTCAGAGGAGTTCCATGAAGCTCCTAGTCCTGAAAACTGTGGCCTTGGTCTTCCTAATGATCAGCTTTCAAGTTGGACAATGACCAAATACAATTCTCAGAGCCTCGGAGAAGCTTTTGTCCTTGACTCTACCCATCATTGGTAAGCGAAGGTTAAGTCAGAGGCAGATGACATAAACAAAAGTCTAGAATGACATTACCCAGGTCACTAGAGGATCAGTGGAATGTCTGACATATTTGACCTGGAACCCTCTATTGACATGTTTCCTCATGACCACCTCTTCTCCATCATCTGGTTTAGATCTGAAAGCAAGATGGTAACAGAGCAGGGAGAGATGCCAAAAACATGCCACCTCCAGCCCTGAAATACAATTGTTCTTCATTTTTCTCTAAGTAATCTTTTCCTCTCAAAGCTCAATTAAAACATTCTTTCCCTCCTCAGTAGTCATGAAGCACTTTGTGCAGCTTTCTCTTATGTCAAGCACTGGGCCTAGAGTCAGGAAGTTGTTGTTCAGCAGTTTTTCAGTAGTGCCTGCCACTTCATGACCCCATTTGGGTTTTCTTGGCAAATATACTGAGTAATTTGCCATTTCTTTCTCCAACTCATTTTACAAATGAGGAAACGGAGGCAAACAGGGTCAAATGACTTGCCCAGAGTCACGCAACTGTGTCTTCGGCCAGGTTTGAAATCAAGAAGAGTCTTCCTGACTCCAGGCTTGGTGCTCTATCCACTGCACCACCTAGCTGCCTTGGAATCAGGAAGACGAGTTCAAATCCTGTCTCAGATACTTACTAGCTGTGCTACCCTGGGCAAATCACTCGTTTGTCTCAGTTTCCTCAAATATAAAATGAGAATGATAATAGCACCTACCTCCCAGAGTTGTTGTGAGGATCAAAAGAGACAAAAATTGTAGCATGCTTGGCACAGTGCCTGGCACATAGTAAGTGCTATATAAATGTTAGCCATTATTATCTTATATTATACTTTTCTATGTTTCCTTCTCTCCAAACACCATTAGAATATAAGCTCTATGGGGGCTGAGACTGTATCTGTTTTTGTCTTTGTACATATCCAATGCCCAGCACAATGCCTTGTACCTATGTGGGACTTGATATTTATTTGATTGAATTCGATCTATTAAATTTGATCTCATTTTCAGGACAGCAAGATATGTAGGTTAAGTGAACACTTTATTCAACCATGGTATAGTGGAGTGAAAACTGAATTCAGAGTCACAGGGCCTGAGTTTGAATCCTAGCTCTGACACTTTTCTGTTTCACCTTGGGCAAATCACTGAATGCTTCTGGCTCTTAGTTCCCTCACCAGTAAAATGATATGTTATATAACGTTATTATTATGATACTATGTATTATATATTATTATATAATGATCTCTATATTCCCCACTGCTCTATCATCAAGTGTTTTATAAATACCTGTTAACTATCCATTTGCTAATTGCAAGGCACTGGGGTTTAGGAGCAGAATTAAATTAAAAAGGAATATAAGATTAGAAGGGAAACATTTAACTGAGGAAAAAAAATATTTGCAGCAAATTTCTCTGATAAAGGTCTCATTGCCAAAGTGTTTCAAAGTTAAAAGACTAAGAAACATTCCTTAAATGATAAATGGCCAGAGACTATAACAGGCAGTTTTCAGAGGAAGAATTTCAAGCTATTGATAGCCATATGAAATAATGATCCAAATTACTAATCATTAGAGACATTCAAATCAAAACAATTCTCAGATTCTACGTCATGCCTAGCAAAAGTCAAAGCTGATTAAAAAAAATGGTAAATGTTGGAGAGATGCGGGAAAACAGGCACAATAACAAATAGTTGGTGGAGCTGTGAATTAGTATGGCTGTTCTAGAAAGTAATTTGGAACTATGTCTCCATAGTTACTAAACTCTGCATGCCCTCTAAACCAGAGCCTACACTCCAAAGAGATCAAAGAATGGAGAAAGAGCCATGTGTAAATACATGTATACATACATGCATACACACAAACATATACACACATAAGAATGTGTTTGTGTCTGGGTCTGTGTATATTTATTTGTTCATTCCTTTATTCATTTATTTTTTAATAGCAGCTCTTTTTGTGGTGACAAAGATTTGGAAATTAAGAGGGTACTGATCCACTAGGGAATGACTGAACGAATTATAGCTTATGAATATGATGGAATACTAAAGTGATGGTTTCTGAGAAACCTGGGAAGATTTTATGAACTGATGCAAAATGAAGTGGGCAGAACCAGGAGAACAATTTATAAAATAGCAAGAACATTATAAAACAAAAACTTTGAAATGCTTAAGAACTCTGATCAACATAATATGATTTTAGAGGACCTATGATGCAAAATGCCACCCATATCCTGCCCAAAAAAGTGAGATTCAAAGTGCAAAATGAGGTACACACTTTTGGATGTGACTATTGTGAGTATTTGTTTCTCTTAATTATACATATTTGGTACAAGGGTATGGCTTTTCCTATTTATCTTTTGCAGTGAGTTGGGGGGAGGGAAGATGGTTGGCAGAGAAAAATACTGCTAAGTGAAAAAAATGAAACTCAAGAGGACAAAAGGGAATCTATTTCTCAAAGCTACCTTCACAGAGCACCAGATATTATTTAGTTTTTTTTTTTAATGCGGTGCAAAAAGCTTTCTAATCACAAGGGAAGGAACAAGCATTTATTAATGCTGTATGCCAGATACTGCACTAAGTATCTCATTTGATCCTTACAACAACCTGGAAAATAGGTACTATTACAATTTCCATTTTACAGTTGAGGAAACTAAAATAAACAGAGATTGTGATTTGTCTAGATCAGACAGCTACTAGGTATCTACAGCTGGATTTGAAGTCAGGCCCAATTAATTATTTGCAGGCCCAGCACTCTATCTACTATGCCGCATAATTTCACAGGCTGAGTCTGAACCCTAAAAAATAATTAGGACTATATAATTTTAGACCTGGAATAAATCTTAGATATCATCTACTCCAAAGTACACCTTCATTTTAAAAATGAGAAAATTGGACCAGAAAGGTGGTGACTTGTCTAAGGTCATATGGGCAGTCCAGTACAGGGTTAGGATTATATCCCAGGTCTCCTCTACTCCCACTTCACTACTCTTTTCATTTTACCCAAACTGCCCTTACTGTGTGCGCAGGAAGAAAAAAAAAAACACTGCTTGCTCTAGTTATCTTAGGCACAGACATTAATTAAGGTCACTATTTAGTTAAAAGTTTTAATAAAAAGAGAAAGTGTGAAGGTTTTGAGTACCTAACAAAACCCTATATAGACAATGTTGATTTTGAAAATACAGAATAAAACAAACAAAAACAAGAGATGTATTCTGAAAATTTAGGTGACTAGGAAAACAGAAAAGAATAACCATTTTCAAAATGCCAAGATCAATTTCTCTTCAGCCTCAGGATAATCTCTAAAGAAATTTATAGTTGTAATGTCAGCATGATAATAAAAATGAGACAGCTCTAGATTGCACTTCAACAAACAAGCTTAAAATCCAGGGGCTTAATTCACTTACAAGTAGTAGTTTTTGTCCAAATTATCCTAATCAATAAAAGGTCAAAAACTCAAATGTTCTATAATTAAAACAGAAACAATGTTTTACCTCTTATTTTATAGGTAGTTTGCACATCTTAATATTAGAAACCAAAAATAGAAGCAAAATGTTGGAAAGTATGGAACCAGTGAAGAATAATCTGAAAACCTGCAGTCTCAAATGAATATACCCCAATTATCTAATTTAAATACTGTCAAATGATTATTCCTTTTAAATCACAGAGGTTTTCATACCTTATGACTGCAAATTACAATGCACTTGCAGCAAATTACTCCCCCACCCAGTCTGTCCCCCACCCAACATAGTCCACCTCCTTACATAAAGCAGTACTTTTAACAACCATTTAGGCTAAGAGCTCTTAGAGCTTCAGCGGGTACAGTTCAGATCCCTAGAACTCAAAAACTCCAAACACAGAAAATCAGACACACAAATAGAACTTGCACAGATCTCCATTCCCACACAAAGGCAAATCAAATACCTCAGTTACACAGTGTTCCATGTCAGGTTCTCTCTCTCTGTCTCTTAATTATTATCATTATTATTATTATTATTATTATTATTATTATTATTGGCAGGAGGAATGGGTCATCCTATCTCCCCCACACTGGAAGAATGGCAGATTTCAATATTTACTGGCACCAAAGCTTTAACCTGTTCCTTTTTGCAAGCTGAGCTGGTTCACTCCTTCTTGGGCTGCTGAGCGACCCTCTACTCTCAAGGGTTTCCTTACCACATTGGGGCTGCACTCAGTGCAGGCACCAGCCTTTAACCCTACTGTAGCCCATAAGCCCTGAATTCAAGCAATCCACCAGATCACTGGACAATATCCACCCAAATCTGTGACTGCACCCCTAGAACCACCAGGGCTTTGACAAACCAGTTTTGGAAACATCATCATCATTATCATAGCATTTATGTAACACTATGTGCCAGGCACTATGTGCTAAACACTTTACAATTATCATCTCATTTGATTTTCACAACGACCTTGGGAGGTAGGTGCTATAATGACCCCCATTTTATACATAAAGAAAGTGAGGTAAACAGAGGTTAAGTGACTTGCCCAGGGTCACACAGGTAGTAAGTGTCTGAGGCCATATTTGAACTCAGGTCTTCCTGACTCTAGGCCTAGTACTCTTATCCATTGCACCAACTAGCTGCCTTATCTTGTTCAGATCCATGGTAGGCCATTTCCATGATACACCCCAATATAATTACCCCCACCCATTTCTTTTTCATCTCCCCTTATATGTTGTCTTCCCCAGAAGGAGGAGCTCTTTGAAATCAGGACTGTCTGTCTTATTTGCTTGCATTTGTATCTTCAGTGGATTGAACAGTGCACCTGGAGTCAGGAAGACCCGAGTTCAAATATGGCCTCAGACACATACTAGTTCTGTGCCCCTGGGCAAATCTCTTAATATCTCCTTTGTCTTGGTTTCTTCAACTGTAGCATGAGGATAATCAAAGCACCTACTTCTCAAGGTCTTTATGAGGATTTATGATATCCATTGTCTACATAGTTGGAATTTAACAAACACTTGTTTTTTTCCTTCCATAGCTTAGCACAGTGCCTGGAAGACAGTAAACCGTTAATAAGCACGTTATCTATCTAATCTATTAATCTAAATAAATTTAATAGGCTTCTAGTGAGACCTTGAAGAAGTCCCCTAGATTTTGTGATGATTTTTGGAAGTCTTTTTCCCCCTTATTATTATGCACACACACACATTTTAAAGGATTCTAAAAATAATCATTGAGATCATTAGTATATTATACTATAATATATTAATATTATTGTAATAACAATTTTGAGTACCTTAAGATTCTCAAATTGTTCTCTTCACAATAGCATGTAGTATTACAAGAATAATATCTGCATCATAGAGGAGGCTACTGTGCTTCAGAGAAGTTATATGCCCTCGGTCACACTGTTAAGTGTCAGAGCCAGAACTTGAACTCAGATCTTGCCTAATTCTAAGTCCTGTCCTCTTTCCACTATATTTTACCACATTTTCTTCCTGAATTGCATGTAAATACCCACGGCTAGTTGAAGTTGTAGATAAGTGATCTCTAGATATGAAAATTATGGTTGCCATTGAAGTTTAGATTTGTTATACCCCCATAGTCCCACCCCAGAGCCCCAAATCACTCTCCAGTTTCATCCCTCCTCTTTCCAATCCAGCCTCCACACTGCTGCTAAAATAATCTTCCTCAAGTCCAGCTCTGACCCTGTCACTCCCTTTCTCCCAAATCTCCAGTGGCTTCTTTCTTACTCCCTCTAAGATAAAATACAAACTTTTCACATTGACACTCAAAGCCATTCAATAGCTGGCTCCAGTCTTCCTTTCCAGAATTGTTTCTTTTAACTTACTTTCCTGCACATAACGTTCTAGTCAACCCTGCCTATTTGCAGTCCCCCAGACCCAGGGTTCCAATTCGTGCCTTTCCACAGAGTGTTCCCCATATTTAGAAAACCTTCCCCCTGACCTGTGTATGATTCTTAGACTCTTAAATTCATTTTTTCTGTTGTTCAGTCATTTTTCTGTTATGCCCAACTCTTTGTGACTCTATTGGGGTTTTTTTTTGGCAGAGATACTGGAGTGGTTTGCTATTTCCTTCTCCAGTTCATTTTACAGATGAGGAAACTGAGGCAAATAGGGTTAAGTGACTTGCTCAGGGTCACACAGCGATTAAGTGTCCGAGGCCAGATTTGAACTCAGGAAGATTAATCTTCCTGACTCCAGGCCCAGCATTCTATTTGCTGCACCACCAGTCAAGTGTCATCAGGAGCTGGTTCCTCTATAAAATTCTTTCTCATATTTTAGTTGTTAGTATTCACTTTTTCCTCAAGTTATCTGGTATGTACTTAGCATTGTTTGTGCTTTATCACCCAGTAACTAGAAGCACTTTGAGGATAAAAATTCTTTGTCTTGTCTTGTGTTTTAGATACCTAGCATAATGCCTTGGGCCCAATAATTGGTTGTTGAATGCTTACTTCCTATTCAGAGGCCATTTAGTCAAATCCATAACTGGGCTACAGTCTCTTCTACAACAGATGGGACCAATGGCAGTTTAGACTTGGCTTGAATACTCCTAGTAAGGGGAACTCACAATGCATAAAATAGTATAACATTTTTTCAGGTTCTCATCTCAAGGATCCTCTCTCTAGTCTCATTCTCTTATTCTCACACAGTCATAGATCATTTTTATTAAATTCATCTGATTCTCCTTTTTTTTTTTTCCAATTTGCACTATTTCATTGAGGTCCTTCCAGGGTTTTTTTTTAAAAAAAAAAAAAACCTGAACGCTTGCCCATCTTAATTGCTTTACAGTATGACCATTCTTGTTGAAGCCTCGCTGGCTCTTTGTGACCAGTGTTTTTTTTTGATGTGTTCCACAACCATGTCTTGAAAATACATTCTAGACTTTTGCCAAGAAACTAAGTCAAGCTCACCATCTATTGCTTATGAATTTGAATGTTATTAGTATATGTTCCTTCTATTGATGGTGATATGGCCCTATTGTAAAGAGAGTACTTGAAAGGATATGCTATCATGGCTAGATAGCTATCTAAATATTTTTCTATGTGAAAAGCAGTGCAGAACTGGCATAGTAGATAGAATACTAGGAAGTCTTTGGTTCAAATCCTTCTTCTGATACCTGCTGTGTGACTTCAGGCAATTCACTCAACTTCTCTGGGCCTTAGTTCCTTTTTCTGGAAAATAGGTATAATAACTAAAGAACTACATCAGAGGGATGCCATTGTGCTTGAACAAGATTAACTATATACATATACATATGTGCATGGGTACTATATTCATGTCAATTATTTTGTACATGTGTCTTATCTGGTCCCATAATTTCATCAGTGGAGGGAACTCCTGGGGAAGGAATTTCTTCTGCTAATACAGCTCAGCAAGTATCCTATAGCGTATAGCCTGAGAGGTTGTGGGGGACATCGAAAGGTTGAGCGACTTAGTCACAGAGCCACAATGTGTCACAGGACATGACTATATTTTTTCCCCTGATTTGGAAGCTAGCTTTTGATCCACTATGCTACAATGCCTCTCGTGTAAGAGGTGCGTGTGCATGTGTGTTCATTCCTTTTTTTAGGGTTAGGGAAAGAATAAATGTACCCTTTGCTACTTGCCCTCCATTCTATGGTAGCTTTCCTATAGTGCAGAACATTTTATTCAGACGACAAAAACCTCACTCATCAAACTGTGGATGGATTTGTATATTAAACTGTAAAGATGACTATTTTACCATTATTACCTACTGAAGGTGAAACTCTGTATGCATGGGCCTGACCGGTCAGCATTTTTAATATGCAAGACATATATAAAAGGAGAGCTTGCATTTATGAGGATGAATGCTTAAGTGCTCATGCAAAGCAATTATACTGATGAAAGAAATATCACTTTTAGCCCACTGATCTCATGTTCAATACGTGGCCATGACAGACAGCACATCACTTAAGTTTCCCCCTTTCCGATAATGGTTTATCACCATCCACACAAGGAACAGCATAACTAGAACTCCACATCAATTTGCAGAATACATAAAAACTAGCCTTTTCATGCCGATAGCTTCTGATATTTTTACCCATTCAACCTGCCAGAATTTTAGTACTTAAATCAATGAGGGTGAATGACAGGTAATTACATTCACATCAAAATCCATATAATTTATAAGTATACTGTATAACCCTTTTTAAAAAAATTACAAATGTTTGCATGCAAGTATCCTTGATGAATAAACTAACACCTGACAAAAGTCAGAGCTGAAGGTTCTGTGTAGTCTTAACTAATGTACAAATCTATACTCCTACATACACAGACAGATGTATATATGTAGGTATGCACATAAACTACTTAAATTATTATAGAAATCTGCACCCTGGATTTTATTTTTCACTGTTAGGTGTCATCAACTCTTGCAAGAAGAAAAAGAATCTGGATTCAAGTCTCAGTAGGTGAAGGAATATCCGATTTTCATGTGTTCAGCCAAATGTTAATTTGTTTAGTGTACCCCTATGAGGGATTCGAGACACTTTATAATGAGTTTAAATAAGCCTTTGCAGTTAACCTTTAAAGTTGTTTGATGACCCTTCATTTTTTATGCCGCCTCTTACTTTTTTTGCCCCCCCATACGTTACTTTCAATCCATTAAGGCCACCAACTCCCTCCTTCCCCACCCCCCGTTCTTTTTGTCATACAGAGATCATCAGGACATACCATATATCCATAGGGAATGCCAAAGCTAATGAATATGTATATTCTGTGTCACAACAGGGCACTCCCCTTGTTCTGCAGTATCAACCTTCTTAAGTGTGTAAATAACAGGTGAACTAAAGAGCACAGGGATAAATGGGGTTAACACAACCTGAAAACCACAGCCTGGATTCACCAAAATCATAGATTACTAGAATACATCATAAATCTAGAAGGAGAGGTATAAAAGCTAAAATGTTTTCTAAATATTTTGAATTTTTCTTTCCATGTCAATGACTTGGTTGCATAAAATCAGGCCAATGGACTCTTCAAGATCCTGTTTTTATGCTTACCATTAACACAATAAGCTTAACACAACAAAAACCTAGATTAATGACAGAAGGGCAGTTGAGATCCTATTCACAATCCTACAATGCAAATGGTAACGATGTAATTTTGAAATGTGCTTCAAACCCTCTTTGGAAGTAGAGAAGCATAAGTTCTAAATAAATAACTAGTAGCAACAGGTACAAATAGTTAATTATAATAATTTATTTATAATGTTAATTCAAACATTTTATTAAGTATGGACCTTTGTACCTAATCTACCAAATTAATGATGGGGGAGGGGGGGCCGGGAAGAGACACCTGGATTAGAACTGAAGCTACAGACCCTGTAGTCAAAGCCTTTAAAGTAGTTCCCCAGGCTTTTCTCCATTGGAGATATGTAAAGTAAGAGAGAAAAATAAGAGTTCTTATTTAAAATCAAGCACCTCTCTGCTAATTAGATAAAAAGGATACAAATATTGCTTACTTCTGAAGTAAAGATACAATCTGATACCCTCCCAAAACCTCTAAGTTGACACCAAGCCCAAGGAAGCCTGGACAAAATTTGTTTAGGTTATTTAAGCATTTTGCTCTTTTGGGCAATTCGTGCATTAATTTTTAATGCAATAGCAAAGAGATGTAGCGTCTTGGACTTCGATAAAAATATTCTATAGCCAGGACTGGGTGACATAGTGCATTAATTCAGTGTCCTTCACTCCTGGGACCTGTGTATATTTAGTCCAGCCTGAAGAAAATAACTTTGATCTGAAGGCACTGGAAAAAAGCTACATATGAAGAGTTTTTGGGTTTAGTGTTGTTTCTTTCATATAAGACGACATATAAAGATAAACTGCTTTAGAACACTACCAGCGTGGCACTGGATTAAAAGCAAAAGGCTATTAGTAGCTCAGATGGAGTTTTTCCATCCCTCTCCCTTCCACCTATTGTTTGCTCCCCACAAAACCAGTCCAAAATTCTACTGGAGTAAACCTGAGTACCAATTATAATGGAGTTGCTCTGATTTCCAGATAAAGGGAATATTGCTAAAGTGTAATGTGAATGACAATACATGTGTTAATGCTGTTGCCTTTTCCATTTGTAGCAGTAATGAATGTTGGATAGTAAGAGACAGGGGCAGAAGACAGGATATTGGCTCTAGGGGAATCTGACATTCTTCCTTCCAGTGAGTGTGGGTGCCCATCTGCATAGTCTCTGGAATAGCACCAGCACAAAAAAGAGCAGAAAGTTTGAAAGAAACTGCTTGTTCAGGTTTAATTTGAAATTTTGCTCTATGGTTATGTCTACAGGCCCAACTGGATTTACTATTTATCATGTTTTTAACACACACACACACACACACACACACACACAGAGCTTCTTTTCTGCTGATTTGACTATCAAATGGTTGATCCAGTCATGTGTAGACATAGCCAATGAAATGTAGATTACCTTTTTTTGCTTCTATTTCTCTTTCAAATACACTAAACTCTTACCCAGGAATAAACTAGCTTTACTTTATAATCAAGAATGTTTTCCAGGAATATAATAAAATATTCCATAATAATGTTTCCTCTAAAGTGGCAATATCATAAAGGTACCATTTTAATATATTGTAATATTTTCTAAATTATATCTGCTTATTAGAGGATTAAAATATAGAAAATTTTCTCCTTAGTTACAAGCAAAGAGAAAATGAGATGGAATAATTTTTATTAAATGGTCCCTTGGAAATAATTTAACTCTGACTGTGCCAGTCTTTAGCTCACTTATGCTTACAAACTGAATCTACAAACTACCTTGTCATATCCCCTGTTCTCTTTGCCATAGCTGCAATATTCAATGTACAACAGGAAAAATAAAAGGCCTATCTGAAAACAGAGTTATAACTAGGAGTTATTGCACCTTGGGCAAATGCATTGGATGGGGGACATGGTAACACAAAGGAAGTTCGACTTCGTTTTACGGTCATACTAACAGAGGGGACAGCCCATCCCCTAGGGAGTCCATCCCCTAGGACGGCCCATCCACAAGGTTGGAGGCCTTAGGACTGGGATGTCAGGACAATGGGACCCTGAGGTTGGCAACCTGTTGTCGGTTATGCAGTGTAGCAGCAGAAGCCAATACAAGACTTGGGTGAGGCGGCAGAATTATCTTAACTTGCTTAGAGGAAGAAGTATCCCTCAGGTTACTGTGATGAGGCAAAGCCTTCTTGGCCCCATGTTTTTTCTTTTGGGGGTGAAACAGTAGATGATGGTAGGGTTTAATAAATAATGGCTTGTTTATATTTGTTTTAGTATGCTTTTGCAAAGGGGAATGAGGAGTAAGGAAAGAAAAGAGGGGAAGACAGGAAAAAAAGGTGGAAAGGGAGAAGAAAGAATGGCATTTCCCCCCTTGAAATTGTTTTATTGACTCTGGAATTATCCGTTCTTAGCTAACCTTTCTCTCAACAGGCTCTGGTTACAGAGCTAACTCTGAGCAGTAAAAATATCATATAATGAACTCACAGGTCACCATGGCTAATTCAGGCAACCACGAGCATCATTATTCTAGTTCTTATTTTGATCATGCTTTCATTGTTCACGGGTTGAACTAATAATGAAATACTTTAAAATTTTGCTCCAGGTTGCAAAATTCAAATTCCACTAATTAGTATCTCAGAGTTCACCACGAGCTCACATTAGCATAGTTCAGGGCTAGTTTGGTAGGTCTTTGGTCCACGTACATAAAGACTTTTTTTTTTTTTCCCAAAAAGAGACTAGTAACATTGTACTAGGTATTCACACGCTCACAGATGCAAGTCTGTAATTAACAAGAAAAAGCAAAATTTATTTTTGCAAGCACATAAGACCTTTTAGAGACCTACAGTGGACAATGTAAAGATATTTCTTTGACATTTATATCAAATGAAGGAATTCTCTCAGTTTTAACATTTAGAACTGTACATCTTATTAGAAAGCTCTAGAATGTGTAATGTAAAAAAAAACAAAGGCTTAAAGAAATACTCATCTTCTACCTATAAGTATGTAGAAATTTACTATATGCCATATAAGCACATAAATGGCCATTCTCGCTAATAATGCAAATTTCCTTAAAGGAACTCCAATCCATGCAATACCATAGTAGTTTAGTTTGAGAGTAAGCCTGCAGTTCCATACCCATCATTTTAGCTAGCTGCATTGCACTTAAAAAAAAAAAAAAACATCTTTCTGGTGAGTTCATGTCTTTGTGTTCTGCTTTCATCATGCCTTTCCAGTCAGTCATTGTTTTCATATTTTACTTCAGAAATTCTTTTATACAGTTCAGTGTCAAATGGTATTATCTTTTTTTTTAAAGCACCCCTCACAGAATCCAGCATTAAACTGTGAATTGCCTCTACTGCCCAGAGCTCCCAGAAGCATTTAAAATGTTACTAGAGTAACTGCATGACAGCACTGACAGCTTAATCACTTAAAGGCTTTTTACATTAACACTGTTTTTTTCCCACCAATTTGAGTAGTAATATTCAAGCATGGATTTAATAGGGGGTTAGCCATTAAATACAGTTAAATAACACACGTTTTACACCTAAAATGAGTTTAGCAGTTAATGACCGACCATTCACTTGTATCTTCTGAATCCCAGTATAAATTTATGAGGCTTGGTTTCTTTATGTGTTCCCCTCTCTATATGTATTTTGAAAGATTTGGCATTATAATTAACACGCCTGGTCTGACAGCCTCATGTATTGTTGTGATTGCAAGTAAGAGATCAATGGATAAACATAATTGAAGAAGGTGAGTCCATTACATCAGAGGACTAACCTCCACAAACCAAACAGGAGTGAATAATTTTAAGTTTCTTTCTCATTGATGGTTGACATGCCTAAGGAAGGACATAGTAGGACCCTAAAGGTGACCCTATTTAGATATATTAGTCAAGGCGCCCTTTGCTGTTTTTTAAGCAAACATGAACGTGCTCCACTTTGTCCATCCAGTTTCTCAGTGTGTAAATTGGACGATGACTTGGACAATTCTCTGTTCATTACTGAACTGTGGAAAGGAAACACAGAAGTAGCTTTTTTCCTTTTAACTCTGTAATGCCTTGTAGTCAAATCCAAAAGCACCAAGGATTTTTTTTTTTTTTTTTGCTAGACAAGCTGTCGTAATTGAAATGAAGTCTAATCAGACTCATTACTGTTTTCAGCAATTTGCACCACCAAAGTGCTTATTAGGTAACTGTGTTTAATAAACCGCTCTTTAGAAAAATACCAGTAATGAGCTCTTAACAGCCAATCTTTAGCGTGATGTAATGTGAAAAAGTGTTCCTAGCGCTGAATAGATTTTCACATTTAGTAGTGTCATAATTAAGCTCCAGGAATTGGTAGCTGTGATGTTAGATTTACTGCAATAATATTTTTTCTAATTTCAAGTATATTTGGAAATACACTTGTAATTTAATTCAAAACAGGATACATTATTTCTATAGCAAATTTAGGCTGGTGCCAAGCTGTTCAAAAAGATTTCAGCCATAGACACCTGTAACAAATGGTAATAAATAGAATATGGAATTGGGATGGTATGTCCATGTCACTTGTCACTGTTTACTTCATCATCTTCTCTGGGCTCCACATGAAAATACATCAGCTTTTTATTTGATTTCATGTGAGATATGTTATAAAAATGCATCCTAGCTGTAAAATTTCTATTCATTAGAAAAAAAATTCACAGTCAATCATTAGGTTGACATTCCAAAAGAAGAAAATTTGATGTAATGGTTTGTATTTTCTTTTTTATAACATCAGATTTTAATTTGCATGCTTTATTTATTTTCATTTTTATTTTCCTAATATGTACTTTCCTTTTAAAAACAATTTACTATGAACTTATGAACCTCATGGAGAAACAGGAGAGTATTATGGACATATATTATTTAAAAAAGTACTGGGGGGGTAGTCATGATAAGAGGACACATAGGTGTCTTATTGATAGAAACAGATTACGTACTCCTAGTTCAGTAGTTATTAACACAGATGATGCAGGTGTCAAAACATGTACATATAATGTCAATGGATTATACTAATTAACCCATCTACAAAGTGCCTTTGAGGTTTGTACATGGTTTTTATTCCCTCTTAATAGTTATGGATACATTCCCCCTTTTTATCTAACTAAAATGACATGTTAAAAACTTTGGGTCCATACTCATGATGTATCTCATATGATGAAGTAAATAGTACCACAATTTGCTAGAAATGACCCATAGAGATAGTATCATGAGCTTTGAAGTTATATAACATTTAGGACATTTTTGAAGCAAGTCCATAAAGGTAATCAATAAGTGAAGAAGCACAAAAATTACAGGAGAATAATGCTTTGATCTTGGATTTATACCAGATCATGATAAGATGTTAAGAAGGCATTCCATTACTGATTGATTCCTCTCAAAATACCCTTTACATTTCTCCTAACCTCCAGCTTCAAAATTCCTAATTGGAGCCAATAAGCTTCCATATCTGTTTTTCAGCTTTCTGAATCAATAGGGCTATGAGAACCGAGGCTTGTCAAATTAATGGCAGTTTCATCTGATTTTGTGGTATGCACTCCTTTGCATTACAAAGTAGAGAAAAAACTGAACTCATTCCCTTGTGAATTCTTATACCTACCAGATTCAAAATATCTTCTAGTTACTTAAGTGAATTCGTACTCAGGTCCAATGAGAAAAAAAAAAAAAACCCTTTGTAAAATCCCAATATCTACATATTTAATTTTTTCATGGTATACTATTTAGAGACAGAAGCCAACAGAGGTCCTTCATTTGTTTAGAGTACTTCCACAACTTTTTTTTGGAATACTGAAATTTGTGATACTGAATTGTGGCAGATACTGATTATCTGCCACATAGATGTAATAGGGGTTGAGAACTGACAGGAATCTTGGGATTTGTAGTTCACAGGAAGAAGCTTTCCTTTCTTGGGCCTTGGTTGCAATTGATTTCTCTCTAGTAGTAGGCAAAACTCTCAAAAGTTTGATTCCAGCTCAGCCCAATACATACCCTGCGCAAATTTCATCCAAATGGTTTTCAAAGACTTCTAAATTGATCAAAGAATTTTTTCCTTTTCTTATTTATTCTTATTTTAAAACTTATTTAAAGCTTTTGACTAACTGATTTAATAGACATGTGTTCTTGCCTGATAAAAATACCAAGAAACAGCATCTTTTATTTAGCTTATTCATTTGTGGTAGTGGTGATTGATTGAATGGACCCCCTAAACTCTTCCATATGCTAGGCTACTTTTTCCTTTAAAAATACTGAAACTGTCCTCCACACTTAATTGCCTCCAGGGACTACCGTTCAGGCCATTCATAGCTTTCTAAAGATCCAAGTACAAAAGCCAGAGCAGGATAGACAGAAGTCACTCCTTCATAGGAAAGGCCAGTTTATCAACATGGTCAACATGGAAGTTTAGAAATGGGTCTCAACTGAATCAATGTTATATCCTTGCTAAATAGACTTTCTATGCTATGGCTAAGAAAACAGCCTTTCCTTAAGTTTTTGATGGTCTGGAAGTCTCACTTCATTCTCTTTCCAAACCTAAACCACCAGACCAGCCTGAATTGGGCCTGGCCTACAACAGCACATTAAAAGCACATAATTTCTGTATGACCTGCTTTAACTACCTTTAAGGTCCAAATAAATCCCTCCTTTTACTGGAACCCTTACTTACCTCCTCTTAATGTTAGTACCTTCCCTTTGTTCACTATTTCCTATTAATCCTTTATGTAGTTTGCTTTGTATATATTTGTTTGCTCATTGTCTCCTTCATTAGGCTGCAAGTTCTTTGAGGGCAGGGATTGTCTTGCCTCTTTGTATTCTAAGTGCTAAACACAGTACCTGGCACACTGTCCTCAGTCCTGTCCAACTCTTTGTGAGCCTGTGTGTACCATGCTGCCCATAGGGTTTTCTTGGCAAAGATACTGGAATGTTTCCTTCTCCAAAAGGCTAAGGCAAACAGAGATTAAGTGACTTTCCCAGGGTCACACAACTAATAAACTGTCTTAAACTGGATTTGAATTCAGGTCTTCCTGACTCCAGGCCTGTCACCTAGGTGCCTCCTGCCTACCACAGAGTGGGCACTTATTAAATAATTATGGATTGCTTGACAACCTAACGCTCTAAAAGAGTGAATGTATATTCTATACTGCTGGTTATATAATGAAACCTTAGAGGGTTCCAAGATATCAAAAACCCTCAATATTTTCAACCGAACACATAAAACAATGAGAATCATTTTATATATAAGCAAATATTTTCCTTTGACTCTGATTCCTTTCCAATTAATACATTTCTTTTAGACTTTGCCATGTGGCCCCCAGGGTTGTTTTCATGGGTGAGTTGGCACAAACCTTATATATTTTCATCAAAGTGAGCATGTTTTCATTAATCTTTCCTACAAAATTTAAGCCCATAAATTAATAAGATTTTGAGTATCCACAGATTAACAACATAGCCTTACAAAAAGAAAGTCCTCCTATCAAGCATTATGGGACTATTTCTGGAGATTGGGCTGGAGAGGGACTAATCTAACAATTCTATTAGCAGATCAGAACTTTACTGATCACTTCAGAAAAAAATAGGTATTTGGTAATTGGACAACTGCCTTCTTTCCCTATCCCTAGTTATTAAGAATGAGGAGATAAATATACAAATCCCTGAAGTAGGGACCTAGATTTGAAGTCCTACCTTAAGTCTCTCCTCACACCAATCCATCCTTCACATAGCTGCCAAAATGATTTTCTTTAAAGTGTAGTTCTGATCATGTAACTCCTCTCTTTCTCAACAACCCTGTGAATCCCTATATCTTTAGGATCAATTATAAACCCATTTATTTGGATCTGAAGCTCTTAGCAATCTTGTCCATCCCTACCTTTCCATTTTTTTTGTTTTATTTTTAATATTACTACTCCCTTTCACATACTTTTAAAACCAGGAATACTGGTCTATTTGCTCCTCCTCAAACCAAATCTCCACCTCTTCTCTCCTGCCTTTGAAGAGGCTGTCTTCCATGCCTAGAAGGTTCTGGTCTTCCAATTCCAACTCTTAAGAGTCTCTGACTTCCTATAAGACTCAGCTCAAACATTATCTCCTGCAGGAGACCTTTCCTCCCATCCCTCTTACTCCTATCCCCCAAAGTTACTAGTGCCTTCCCCTCTAAGGGTACAATTTACAGAATATTTAACTTGTATGTATCCATTTATTTATAGCAACCTCTCTTCCTTTCAGCCTCCCCTGTTGAAGTATGCTCGTTGATATTCTGAAGTGCATGGAAGCTTGGGAGCCCACTTCTGGGCATGCTTGATGGAGAGAGGGTTGCAAATGTGTATGTATTGCCATTGGAATGTATGGGCAGGATTTTTGTTTTTTGCTTTTGCCTTGCATCCTTCACTGATTAACAGAGTCTCTGGCATATAGTAAGTGACTAATGAATACTTTTCAACTGATTAATCATTCATTTCTTGATATTCAATATGACCCATACTAAGAATCTCTTTTTGGAGATTAATGTTGCCAATAGCAAGATCAAGAATAAAGTCTTACTGATTGAGAAAATGGGACCTAATAAATCCAAGAGGACTTTTTGCAAGTGAAAATATTAGGTATCTTAAGGAACACTTTCTTAATTTGGGCAAATTCTAATGACTTATGTACACAGTATTTAGAGCTAGAAGAAACCATAAAAATCATCTAATCTAACTCCCTCATCTTATAAGGGAGGAAGCTAAAGTTAAATAGTTTCTTAGATCTTAAAAGTGAAGCTCAGGGATAAAACAAAATTCACACAATGAGAGATTCTCTGAAGGAATAAACTAGATTCAATCCATAAGTGTCTATTGTTTACTTTCATTTCAAATTCTGCTAATTTGTCTTACATAGTTTAAGGTGCTTTTTGGTTGAGGTTTTTGTATAATATACTTGACACAAATATTATAAACATATGCAAGATAACAAGAAGGAAAGCATTCTAAATTATTTTAACAAGAAACAATATTATTGTTGGTCAGTCTTTTTGACAATGTCTGACTCTCCCCTACCCTATTTGGGGTTTTCTTGGCAAAGATGACTGGGGTGATTTGCTATTTCTTTTTCACAAAGAAACAATGACTAAGCACCTATCATGTGAAATGGATTATGCTAGGATCTGGATATACGATGACCAAAATCAAAGAACATTACCTGCCCTCAAGGACTTTACATTCTACCGGTAGATACAAAAGTTAAAGAGATAATAAGTAAGTAGAAGAAAAATGGGGGGAGGGAGGGGAATGGAGCACTAATAACTAGGGTGATCAGGAGAAGCTTCCTAAAGGAAGTGGCTCCTGATCTAAGCCTGGAGGATGCTAAAGATTCCAAGAGCTGGGGGGGTGAAGAGGAACTACTTTCCAGGCATGGTAGATAACTTATATAAAGACTGCCATAGAGATATGAGACTGAAAATTGAATTAGGGGAAATAAGCAAGTTTGACTAGAATGAAGAATGTATAAAAAAGTAATTTGAAATGTCTTGATGTGTAGGCTAGAGCCAGATTATACAGAGCTATGAAATTAACATTTTATCCTTGAAATAGTAGGGAGCCACTGAAGATTCCTGAGAAGAGGAGTGGCAGTCAGGTCTGTACTTAATGCAGACTGTTTTGATAGCTGTATGAAGAATGATTCAGAAGAGAGGAGACAGAAAATGGGAAAAACAACTAAGAAGCTGTAAGGGAGGGATAACTGAAGGCCTGAACTAGGTTGGTAGCTAAGTTAGTGGAGAGAAGAGGAAAGGAGGGAGGGGGAAAGGAACAAAAATGTATATAGCATCTACTATGTGGCAGGCACTAGGGCAAGCATTTTACAAATATATCTCATTTATCCTCACAACAGCCCTGGAGGTAGGTGCTGTTATTATCCCCATTTTAGACTTGACGAAGCTAAAGCAGTTAGAGGTTAAGTGACTTGCTCAGGGTCACACAGCTAGTAATTGTCTAAGTTCAGATTTGGATTCAGGTCTTCTTGACTCCAGGCCCAGTGCTCTATCCCTATGCCATGTAGCTGCCCTAAAGGGGACAGATGTGACAAAATATAAAGGTAGAATTGGTGAGGCTTGACAACTGATTAGATAGTGGGGAGTTGAGGCTGTGAATAAACTTTAATGAGGGAGATGTCCTGCAAGCACTGGTGATGTTAGATTGGTGGTCAATGGAGAGACTAGGACTAATATGCAGATGTGGGGAGTCATCTCCATAGAAATGACAGTTGAATCTTTGGAGATTGATTTAATCACAAAGAAGAGATGATATTGAGAGTGAACTGAGACATGGATAGGGCTTTCAGGGATATCCACAGGTAGGGGGGTGAAGAGGCAGATTACTGTCTAGGAAAAAAAAAAGAGAGAATGAAAAGGAATAGCCGGAGAGGGAGGACAACCAGGAGAGAGAAGTATTACAAAAACCAAAGGAGGAGAGAGTGTCTATGTGATAAAAGCTGAGAAAAGGAACACATGGAATTAAGAATGAAGAAAAGGCCATTGGATGTAGTAATTAAGAAACCATTGGTAAGCTGGTAGAGAGCAGTTTCAGTAGTTTGTGGGTTGGGAAGTCAGACCGTAAGGAACAGAGAAGTGAGTGGAAGGTGAGGAAGCAGAGATAACGAAAGAGTAAAGATATCTTTATCTAGGAGGTAGTTTGACTGAAAATTGAGGAAAGATTGAGAGATAGCATGACATTTTGCTTTTGGAGATGGGGAGAACTGACTGTGTTTACCTGTAGCTGAGAAGAAACCAGCAGAGAAGATCAGACACATGGAGACAGACACATAGAGACAGACACACAGAGAAAGCACAGGGACAGAAAGATAGAGATTGAAGACGAAAGAGAGAGAGAGGGTAAGAGTAACGGACATTGTGTCTTTAAGATACTGCTCCATTCACGGTGAAACAATTTATTGGTGAAAGGGACAGAATTATTTTTATATGAAGAAAACAGTTGTAACAACTGCCAAAAGATATAAGATATTGCTGCTATTATAAAGATAAACATTTTGCTATTAAAAAGAGTAGCAAAGGGTTTTGTTTAATAAACACTGGTAAGATGAGGATAAATGTGTGCTTTGAGACAGGATTTAAGCCTTTTTAGACTGAGAACAAATTCAGGCAAAAAAAATTCAAATCACTCTGAAAACCATGTAGATTGTAGACTCACTAGTATTTGTACAATTTGATTTTTTTTAAAGTAGAAAATGAATTTCTACCTATAAAAATAGATATAAATAAAAAGAACAGTTCAAGGACACAAAATGAGATACTTGACCATGTTGAGGTCTTTTGGCTTTAGGGAATTATATTACCTGGACTCATTTCATATAACTTTTTAATACCTAAAGATGACAAAACAAAAGGGAGAAAGCGGTGGAGGTAGGGGTGGGGGTTGGGGATAGGTGGAGGCAGAGATGGAGAGAGAGACAGAGAGACGGAGAAAAAGTCAGAGGCAGAGACAAAGAGAGAGACAAAGAGATAGATAGACAGAGAGGTAGAGACAGAGAGTCAGAGAGAGACAGAGACAGATAGACAGAGAGATCGCAAACATTTGAAGACTGAGGTATGATTCACAAAAACTACCAATTTTGAAAGGAAAATTTGTGGAGTTCCTATGCTTAAGTAAAAAGTGACTCATAGAAAGTGAGGAGGCTCTCATTTAAGCCACTGAAAATGAGATATGAACATAATGAGAACTACTGAAAAAGGATTCACTAAAGTGATGTCTGATTGATGGGAGAGATAATTTATTTTATTGGAAAAGGACCTCACTGATAATATTTGTTCTTCACTGAGACCTAGAGTTGCAACTTTTCACAGTGGCCTGTTATCTACGGCCACCTCTGGTTGGAGAAAGAATAAGAACAGGCTTTGCAGTTACTTTAATATTAGAGAATTGGCTAGTTTATTGCCTTATTTAAAGAAGTAAACCCAAGATTTGGTTAATTAGGGAAAAAAAAAAAACTTAATTAAAAATTCAGGACTGAGCTTGTGACACAGTGAGCTCAGTTCTGATTAAACAACCTGGGTGAGTGACAATTGGCTGAACCTGAATAGCCAGTTTGATGAGCTTTGCAGTTTTCTGGTTCAAAGTGAACTGCTACTCACATTAAGAGGTAATACTTTCTAAATGACTTTCAGGTGATCGGAGGTTGAAAGAACTTGTAAAAGCTACGTTAAAGGAAAGAGAGGATTTGCCCAACGAAAGAGCAGTGATGGACCAACAGATTAACAGTGAGTAGAGAAGTAGCTTTATATGGTATAGTTTTATATCAAAGCCTATAGTCTTTAGTTTTGAGTTCCATCAAGAATAAGGATATTCCTATCAAATGCGCTCCCTTGCCAGGTTACTGTGTGTTCCCATTTTCCCTTGCAGATTCTGAGTTCATTATTGAGAGTTAGACTCAGCTTAATGTATAGGTTGTGAAGTATCTTATTATTTGTGCATTTCCTTTAATATAATTTATGTTATTAATTTTGCCTTTTCACTAAGATGCTTATGCTGAGGACCTAGAGTGTCATTATTGTGGATATGTATAGAAGTGTAAAAGTTATAAGTTAATATATAAGAAATATGTAAGTTAAGAATGAGAGTGGTGAGTAGAGAGAGTGTATTTCACTTCAACAAAGTTATAACTGCTCGAATATAGACCTGCCAGTATGAGGGGAGGTTAGAGTAAAGGAGTCAACACAGAGAGTAAGCAAATGTCACTATGCCCAGGTGAGAGGTACTGAGGACTCTACATAGCAGGGGATGGCTACCCAATGTCACCCACTGATAGATATAACACTGCTAGTACATTGATGTGTAAGGGGAAAAGTCCTAGAAGAGATAGAAAGGGACAGAAAAACAAAACAAAACAAAAACTACAAGTACAGCATTAGGCCCTGGCAAGAAGAATCTTTCCCCTCCCTTTCCTAACAAATTCAACAAACATTCAACTAATAACTACCATGTATAAGATACTGCACTAGGAATTGGGAATACAAAGATAAAAAATAAAGCTGCTTCTTTGTGGATGGAGTATTGATTGAGTACTTAATACTATGTCCTCAAAATTGTGCAAAGTATCAGGGATACATACACAATGTTGGTATAGCCACATCAAACATAATATCTCATATTTTTATATTGAATTTTAAAAATTTCATTGTAATTTCTAAAAGTATAAAAATTGCATTATCTCATTTAAGTTTTAAAACAATCCAATGTGGTACACATTATCTCCATTTTATTCATGAGAAACTAAGGCTAAGAAAGGTCAATAAACTTGTCCATAGTCACATGAGTAACATGGAAGACCATGGATAGAACACAGGTCTTTTAGTTCCAAATTCATTTTTTTAATAGAATTGAATATGACATTTTAATGTTAGCCTATACTTGTGTTCCTCATTAAGAAGAGAAGTCAACTGAATTTAATGAACATTTGCTATACATTATACCAGAAGGATATAGAATTAAGACCAATTGGTAAAAGTTAAAGGGAAGCAGATTTGGGCCATCAGAAAAAAAATTTTTTGACTAGGACTTTCCAGTAATGAAACAGGAGACAGTGTAAGACATTGTTACCCTAATTTATGTAAATAAAAACTCTATTACTGTCAGGAATGCCTTAGATAGGATTCTTTCACAGGCTGTGTATTGGACAAGATAAACTCAGAAATCAGTTGCAATCCTAAGATTTTATGATAGATACAGTTCAAGTTATTTACTATTTAATAAATATGAGCATCAAAGTAACCTTATGGTACTACTTTAGAAAATTAAATAAATCTATAGAATGGTACAGTTTTAGCATTAGATTTTAGAGTTGGAAGGGATCCTAGAGATTATCTAGGCCAACCTCTTCATTTTACAGATAGGAAAATGGAAGAGTTGAGATTTGGACTCAGGTCTTTGGATTTTTCTACTACACTCCACTACCCCCAGGATTTCCTGAGTTATGATTCATTAGGTTCTCTTGACAGAATCTAAATAGAACACTCGATAGGAAATTAGGAATTTTTTTTTTAATTTAAGTTATACTGGCAGAGAAAACAGGGCCAAAGATGGGATTGGGCCAAAATAGAGCACTGACAACTGATAACAGAGAGAAGAAAGAACTGCTCAATGTGTCTTTTTCCCCCCACCTCTTTTAATTGCAAAGGACAACAACCATTATACTGGGAATAACAAAAACAAAATGACTAATTGGGAATGATACTCAAGATAAGTGCTAAGGAGATGGTAAGAGAATACCTAGTAACCCTCGATGAATTCAGGTCACCTGGTCCCCATGAATAACATCCTCAGGTCCCGAAGAAACTGGCAGATGTAATTGCTGAGCCACTGCTCAGTGATATTTGAAAAATCATGGGAAATGGGAGATATACAACAAGATTAGAAAAGGGCAAATGCCCTGATTTTTTTTTAAAAGAAGAAAAAAAGGAAAGAGAACAGTGTCTATAAACTATAGTTCTAGAAGAGATCTATAAAACTGTGAATGAATGGAAAAAGCAGTTATTGTTTGCTAGATGCCAAGCACTGTACTAAGCACTCAGAATATGATCTGAAGAAGTGAGGTAGTTCTTGTTCTCAAGGAGAAAATATTTAGAAAGGGAAGAGATAATTACTAAGAGGCAACATGGCTTCGTCAAGAACTGATACTTGAACTGAGAGAAACCACATTTCCTTTTTTTTTTATTTTAACAGTATCACTAAGCTAACAGAGGAAAGAGTGGTGTAGAGTGATGGTATGAAACTCAAATAGAAATAAAGATCTTTGTGGGAAGTATATTGACTTAGAAACCACAAATTAACACTATCTATGTTGTGTTGTATTTTCATTTAACATTTCCCAATTACATTTTAATCTGGTTCCTATTATAGCTTGGGAATTTTATACTCTGGGCCACTGAGTTTGACATCTCTGGTATATATGTAGTTTATCTAGATTTTAGGAAATGTGGATTATACTATACAGTAATGCAATCAGATGGATTTAAAATTGGCAGGGTGGTCAGGATGATAGAGTAGTTCTTAATGGCTAATGTCAATGGCGCAGGGGTTCTCCAATAGCACACTCCAGGGATCTGTGCTTAATCTTAGGTCATTAAATATTTTTAATTAGTGATTTAGATAAAGCATACTCACCGAATTTGCCGATGACAGAAAGCTAGGAGGGTTAGCTAATATAAGGAGTCAGAAACCAATAGGATTTTAGCAGGTTAGAGTATTGGGCTGAACTAATAAGATGGAATTCAGTAGGGCTAGCTATATAGTCTTGCTATTGGGTAGAATGAAAAAAAGTCAATTTCACAAATATAAAATGGGAGAGGTAATTGTTCTGAAAAAAGATCTGGAGGTTTTAGTGTACCATAAGTTCAAAATAAGAAAGCAGTTTAATGTGGTTACTAACAAAAACTAAAGAGCTCTAGAACTACATTGAGAGAGGCATTGCTTCTAGGAAGAGAGAGGTGATAGTCCCACTGTACTCTGCTCTTGTCAGAATTCATCTCGAGTATTGTGCTCAGTTCTAGGGGGCACAGCTTAAGAAGGACATTGATAAGCAAGAGAGTGAGTGTTCAGAACGTATAATCAGGATGGGGAAGGTCCTTAGGTTCATGTCACATGAAGATTGATTAAAGAAAGTATGTTGAGCTTGGAAAAGAGAAGACTTGGGGGAAACAGGATTGGTAGTTGTCTTTAAATATTTGAAGGACTGTTAAGTAGAGGATGAATCTGATTTGTTCTGTTTAGTTCCTTCAGGGGAGCCAGAATTCTTCATCATCATTTTACCAGTAATAAGTGGAAGGTGCAAAGAAGGAAAATTAGCCTTGATGTAAGGAGAAGTTTCCTAACGAATTCAAAAGGCAAATGACTTCCCTCAAGAGGTGGTAGGGTCCTCCCTTTTGGAGGGATTTTGAGTCTGGATGACCACTTACAGATATGTCATAAGGAGGATTCTTTTTTTATGTATGGGTTGGACTATGAAGCCACTGAGGTCTCTAATAAAATTCTGTGAACCAAAAGAAATCATTCTTGGTTGTAACATTAACAACAACACTGTGCATTAAGTGATCCATGGAGCCAGCCTGAGGAAAAAGTTAGGGGTAATGACTGACTAATTGACAAGAAAAGCACCTGATAAATTTTGAAGAGGGAAGGATAAGACCCCAAAGGAACAAGGCTGGAAATACTCGGGTGAAAAAAAAAAACAGATGTCTGTGGATAGATAGGCACTGAGAGGAGAAACTATGGAAAGAATGGGCCTTCTGCCAGGACTTCCCTCAGCATAGTTTTTGGGTGCTTGTAGAAGCTTTCCTTAATACTTTCCTTAATACAGGTATACCTCATTTTACTGGGCTTTGGAAATTGAAGGTTTGAATTGAGCAAATCTATAAGTGCCATTTTTACAACCCCATGTGCTCACATTGTGTCTCTGTCTAACATTCTGATAATTCTCACTATTATGATATCCATTACGGTGATCTGTGATCAGCAATTTTTGGTATTACTATTGTAATTTTTTTAGGATGCCACAAACTGTGCCTATATAAGATAGCAAACTTAATCAATAAAAGTTGTATGTTTTCTGACTGCTCCACTAACCAGCAGTACACCATCTCTCTCCCTTTCCTCCAGCCTCCCTATTCCCTGAGACACACCAATATTGAAATCAGGCCAATTAATAACCCTACAATGGCCTGTAAGTGTGCAAGTGAAAGGAAGAGTCCATTAATACGACAAACTTCATTGCTGTCTTAATTTAAGAAGTGGTCACAGCCACCCCAATCTTCAGCAACCACCACCCTGTTCAGTCAGCAGCCATCAACAATGAAGCAAGACTCTCCAACAGCAAAAAGATTATGGCTTGCTAAAAGATCAAATGATAGCATATTTTTTTTTACAAAAAATACTTTTAATTAATGTATATACATTTTTAAAAAGACATAATGCTACCACATACTTAAAAACTACAGCATTGTGTAATATGTACACTGGGAAACAAACAAACAAATCACGTAACTCACTTTATTGCGATACTCCCTTTATTGCCGTGGTCTGGAACTAAACCCACAATATCTCTGAGGTATGCTTGTATCTCCCTTCACTGCCATAACTTAGTCCTACTTTTTCTGGGAAGCTCTCTTCTTTCTGGTCTTAGCTCTATGGAACAACTCAATTTCAACCACAACTAGAGGGTTATGGACTCAGAGGACTTAGAGGGCATGATGGAACATCCCTAGCTAATTAGAACATACCTCTTGTTGGGGAGGCATCATTTCATTTCAAATGGTTTTCAAAGATTTTTCATACTTAGTCTAAGGCCTAAAAATGAAATTGATTGATTGGGCATCTTATCACTTACTTTCAGTAAGATGGGGTTGAGGAAATCAATCAAACCTACCTACCCAGTTCTATACATTCTGCGCACACACACACACACACACACACACACACACACACACACACACACGCCTATATATATTTTGAAATTTGCTTCAGGGTCATAGGACTATAGTTTTGAAGATGGAGGAGATGTTGGAGGTGACCTTGTCCTATATGGACAAATGCTTTTTCCCAGATCTAAGTACCGATGTTAAAGGTTTGGATTTAATCAGATCATATATATTGATCAAGCTAATCCTATGCTTTGAGTCCCAAAAGAAAGAGTACATATTTCTCTTTGACTTCACTGCTATGGACACAAAGGATCATGGTCAGTCAACCAAGGAGGAGAAGCAGCGACATAGCAGAGCTATTTCTATATTATACATTTCAGGGATATGTGAGGTATGGGACAACTGGTACTAAAGTGTGTCTCATTTGGATCTGCTAATTGCCCTCATTCGATGCACATAATAAAGGTCCTCCACATACATGATATATGCTTTAGTTTCTGTCTAGACAATAGTTAGATGATACTTGATCTTGACCACCTGATATAGCTAGTTAAGATGAAGGGTCCTAGATACTTAGTTAGAAATACCTACACACATATTCAAGGTTTTTTCACTATTGCAGTCATCAGAAAAACAGTATCTAAAGAGGGAGAATTAAACTCTATCAGAAGATGGTTTTGTACTGATGAATAAGGTTCTTATTTGACTTCTGCTATAAAAGACACTATAGCCTTCTTTTTAAAAAGTCTGAGTTTTCAAATATGAAATAAAAGACCCTTTCCAAATATTACAAAATATGTACAAAATACATTATATTTTAAACACCTATGAGGTTGAAATCATGTCATTTTCATTCTATTTGCAGCAGGATTAGTAGAGAATTTGTCATGACTGAACTAAAAGATACTTGATAACAAATGGTTAGAGGGCACAGACTGATATTTAAGAGGTAAGGTTGCACCAAGGTGGCTTTGATGGGCCACTTTCTATTGAGGGTAACCAGATATGACATTTTTTATAAAGGTCTGGATTGCTAAAGAGAGAGAATGCCTTAACAGTGCATTAATGGGGACTACTGCTGAGTAGGAAAACATGTATGTGTGTATATATACTATATATATATTCATATACATGCATTTTACCTATAAATGCATATGTCTACACATGTTTATACTTACAGATGTATATAAATACATGGATACATGCATATATGTAGACACACACATACACACATATATGTAGTCTTTTTGAGAAAAAGAAAGTTAGGCTAAAATTTTTTTTTCAATAAATTTCAAGTGAGTACTAGGTCCTTCCAAGCTCAATTACATAGCATACTCTTATAATGATTAAACTGTCTCTGACTGTACTTTAAATGATATACTACCTAGCATAGGCACCAAAGCCATGTATACTCATGGTTGTGGTTGATAGGTTAAGATCAGCTCTGGGTTGTTTGAGAATATACCTCACCCTTATTACAAGCTTGGATGTTACTATACATGCTTCCTTTTGTGTAAGGTCACTCAGCTAGATTAAACTGCTGCTTTATCATACATCTCTTTAATACCCTCAAATGCCTGCTTTCCAGGCTCCCAAAAACAATATTATAATGAAGGTAGCATGAGCTTGCCATACCAGGGGGCCTACAAAGAGTAGGTACTCAGTTAATGTGTAATGATGATAAAATTCTTACCTACATCTCTTTACATGGCATGACATACTTTGTGTCTGTATGCAGACTTTGTAGAAAGAAAATCAATTAATAAAATAAAATGTAATATTGTAAAGACCAATTAGCACTTGATCATTTAAAGGGACCAGTTTTTTGTCAATTCAAATTGGGAAGCATAGGAAACCAACTAGGATTACCTTCAGCTCAGACAATCAGTCAGTCAACAAAAATTTATTAAGCCCTTCTATGGGTTAGGCACTGTGTTAAGCACTGGAGATGCAAAAAAGGGGCAAAAACACAGTTCTTGTCTTCAAAGAGCTGGCATTCTAATGGATAAGACAACATGCAAACAACAAGGTATGTCTAAGATATATACAGCTGGCAAGTAACTAAGCCATAGTTCCAATTCAAAAAATTGTAGTAAAGGATTTGTATTCTTGAATTTTCATCCCCTAAGTTATATTCCTCTGGAGCAGGGTGGGAAAACTGTGGCCTTAAGGCCACATGTGGCCCTCTTGGTCCTTAAGTGTGGTCCTTTAACTGAATCCAAGTCTAAAGGCCACACTTGAAGATCTAGAGGGCTACATGTGGCCTTGAGGTCACAGGTTCCTCATCCCTATTCTAGAGTTTTCGAATATTTCCTCAGATATTTCATTCTGACACATTTTAACTTTTCCAGACAAATTCAACCAGTTTTTCCTATGAAACAAAAGAAATCAAGCCAGAGAAAGAAAGCATCTTTAGTGTTGACTTCAGGCATTTAAGATTTAATGGCAACTCACGTCTTTCTAGTGCCTCTTACTTAGAAGAGATAATGCATGTGAAGATAGACAAAATTGTAGGTTCAGTCATGTCAAAACTTGATTTATGCCAAAACAGATCTGGTGGTGTCAACAACAGCAAAATAAGTGACAAGTTTTAAACTCCCAGAAAGAGCAGTCAATTCAGTAATTATTTACCTTTCTGCAACTAGATCATGGTGCACAAATCCTTTCAAAGACACACACACAGAGCTTTAAAATTTTTATTTCTCCTTGAGCAAACCTTAGGAATCTAATAAAATGCTTTAGCTCCACAGACCAACACATATCTTAGTGTTTTTACCCTCCCGGCACATTTTGGCGTGATATGACTTTTGCCATAAAAAAAAAAATTAAATTGAAGTACGACTGACAGAATTTCAAGTAAACAAAGCCTCAACAGACAACACTGCTTCCGTGGGCTAGGAGCTCCAATATACAGTCATCTGCAAATGGACAACTTTAATTCGATTCGTGGCACCATTGGCCGTGCTCAGAATTCTCCTATCTCTTCACACCAGGGGTTTGCTCTTTTAAGCATTGCTCCCTGAAGGGAAGGAAAAACTAGAGAGAGAGGATTTCCAATGACCCTGCACAGATGAATGAATATGTCAATGGTGAATATTGGTTCAGCTTTGAAATGGGGAATCCTGCAGTGGTCTCTCTGCTGCAGCCCTTCTATAGTAGTGCATGTCACCAAAGACTTGTGTGAACAGGAATCCTTAAAAGAGCAGTATAACGAATGGCAAACATTAAAAACATAAACCATAACAATTATTTTTTTTAAAAAGTGCAAATGTTTAGAAAATATAAACATTCAGAGACAAATGAGAGTATTAAACTCTTGTGTCAACACAATTTAAAACTCCAAGCCCTAAAAAGTAAATCCCAAAATTCTAATTGCTAACAGGCAATTAGTAGTCTAGTATCCATTTGATAGAACTTCAGGAACAATTAGATATTGCAAAATGTATTTCAATAACTTCTTACTTCCTCCTTCCCCCTCTGCAATAATGACTAGAAGGGATCACATGGGCATGTGTACGCACAGGCACACACAAATACATGCACACACCAGAGCAAAGGGAAGCAATATCAATTTCATTTTATGTGGAAGATGAGAATTGAAGTTACTAATCTTGGAACTAGGTTAGTTGCAAAAATTCTGCCTGAATAACTGCAGAACAGGCATCTCTTTCCCTGCGCTTTCTGGTTAGTTTTCATTCAGCTATCAATCAATCAATTACACTGTGACATGATGTAATTTCCTAATCATACTAATATTCATGCTTTTATCACTATCAAACCTAGAGCACATACATTTCAATGAGACAGAAGTCTAATTATTTAAATACGGTATAGCATATTACATCTCCAAGGCTGTTTCCTTTATGAGTTTTTCTCCCCTAAAAAAACATCTAATTTAATTTGCAAAGAAAAAATACATTAAAACAGCATTATAACCCTCCAGTAAGTAAAGCTGATTCTTGCAGATCTCAATAAGCATATCTTTTCGTTCTCTCCACCTCCCCCATCTCCTTTCCCATTGCCTGGCCATGGATCTTCACTTTAAATTATTATTATTTGTATGCAGGAGGAACTTGCTGACAAGAATAATGAAACTGCATCTATAGCATGGGAGAAACATGCTTAGTTATTGTGCATGATTGAAAATAATTAAAAAAAAGACTTTTCACTACAATTTACCTAAGAAAACTCAGCATATATAGCTTTGTAGGAATTACAATTTTGCCCCCGAAATGATTGTTATTCATGGCCTGAGAAAGAGACATGACCTAAGTTCCTATGATATATTTCTTTACAAGGCTCACATAGTTTAAGTTTATTTTTACAACAATATTTGCTATTTAAAGATCCACATAAGCGCTTCATTGATGAATGCTACTGCAAATGTTTGCAATGACTATGCCTAAATTCTAGACTGGGGCAACTAGGTGGCACCATGGATAGAGTGCTGTACCTGGAGTCAGGAAGACTCATCTACCTGAGCTTAAATCAGGCCTCAGACACTTACTAGCTATGTGACCCTGCGCAAGTCACTTAACCCTGTTTGCCTCAGTTTCCTCATCTGTAAAATAAGCTGCAGAAGGAAATGGTAAACAACTCCAGTATCTTTGCAAAGAGAAGCTCAGAGTTAAGAAGAGTCAGATATAACTGAAAAACAGCTAAACAATGGATCTAGATTACTTCAGAAAGGGATAGATACCTGTGTTCTAGATCCATAATTATAAGTTTTGTCGTACAAATTTACTTTAAGGAAAGTTATAAATAGCAAACATATATGTGTCTCCTTGGATTTCTGTTGTCAGAAAGATTCCAAGTCAGGTGCCCACAATTATCACTTGTTCCGCCTGTCTGAAGCAAACAATCCATGCAGCCACAGAAATAGCTCTTGAGATATGTTTAACATCACACACTGCACATTCTCTAGAGATTCCAGGAGATTCCACTGCTCTCTTAAATGGAATTCAGCACAAAGAAATGGGAACTAAGTAGGAAATAGTAAAAAGGAAAGAAAAGATGATATCATGAGCCAAATACACACACAGTCTTCCAGATTGAGAGAAAATCTCCTCAAATATCTTTAAAAAGACCTGTTTTTTGTCCCTATATTTTTTCTAAAGTTTTGGGTTTTTTTTGAGTAATATGTATATTTTTCAAAAAGAACAATTTTTTTTTGTATTTATGTATGGTATGTTATTTCTGTTAATCTTCAATTATACTAATATTTTGAGTTTAAGTTATACAGTGATGGAGTGATAAAGTAGAATTCTGGACTTGGAATCAGAAAGAAAGGGTTCACAACCTGGCTCTGCTTCTTACTAACTGTGTGACCATGGACAAGTCTCTTAACCTCTCTGCTCCTCAAGTAACTCTCAAGCCAGGTAGACCCACAGCAATGAAATAAAAAAATTCTTCATTTTTATCGACAGACATATATACATACACAAAATACTGTTTTACCTTTAGATTTGCTTGCATAAAAATTTAACAGTAATTTTAAGCAGATATGAAGAGATGGAATATGGTAAAATAGGAAGATCACTGCTCTAGAGTCAAGGACTTGGGTTCAAATTCCACCTCTTACTTTACCACCTATGAAATCTTGGGCAAGTCCCTTAACCTCTTAGGCCTCTGTTTCCCCACCCTTAAGATGAGGAGGGTTGGGCTACATAGTCGAAGTATCTTCCAGATCTGCAACTATGGTTCTATGCTCTGGGTTAAATTTTTGATCATATGTAATAAGTCATACTCAGGAGCTACTCTGATCAATACAGTGATCCAAGACAGTTCCAAAGGACCCATGGTGAAAAATGCTATCCACATCCAGAAAGAGATCTGAAAAGCTCTGAGTGCAGACTGAAGCATTTTTTAAAATTTATGTTTCTTGTCATTTTTTGGCAATATGATTAATATTTAAATGTTTTTCATGACTTCATATGTATATTTGATACCATATTGCTTGCCCTCTTAATGGGTGGAGGGAAGTTGGGAGGGAGGGAGAGAATTTGCAACTCAAAATTCTAAAAAGATGAATGTTAAGAATAAAGAAAAAAATAAAATTTGTATGTGCATGTGTTTGTTCTGTGTATATATGAAAATATATGGTCATGAATTCCATGAGATGGACAGTAATAGATGAATTGCAATCTTGATTTTTGAAGGGAATTTCCACAATAATGAGATCACAGATTCATTTAGACATTTGAGCAGGTATATGTATGAAATTTGATGTTCCCACAAATATTCATATTATATAATAGTAACCCTCCTATTTAGAGAAAAGAGGTCTTAAGATAATTCTAGTTTATGTTTTTAAGCTCAGCAAATCCTTACAAAATTGAGAGCTAATTTATAATTGCAGAAAAATTTATTTGTTTAATCAAGTTAACAGATTGAGAGAAAGTTGGATCGGAAAATTCAACCACGTTAAACTGAAGGCTTCTTATTTTTAAGAACCATTTTAATGGCATTATACTATAATTGCAAGAAATGGAATATATAGGTCTACTCCTAGTCATTCAAAAGAAAGCATCAATAAGCAATTTGTTCCACTGAAAATAAAAATAAGCATGAAACCCCAGCGTACTCCCCAAACATGTAAAAATAAAGCTAAATATATGAGCCTAATAAGCTTATTAATCTTGACTGCTAATACTAAATAGAGCTTGAATACATTTTTTAAAAATGTGTATTTAAATAGATATTTTATCCATTTATCTGAATGAGGGGTTTTGTGGACCAGTAGCTATCCTTTCAGTCTCTGAATTACTTAATAAATCAAAATTTATTGATTTTAAAATCTATTTGCTTTGATTCTCATGCCAAGTGAATGGTCTCTAAACTATATTTATATACATGAAAGACAGGGTTAATATTTATATCTGAGCAGAATGGAAAGCTTTTTCCCTGGGAAAAGAAAAAAAAATCTGCTTCTTTCTGTTTCCTCTTTTTCTACCCCCTTCACCTTCATTTAGACAAGTATTTTGGATGAAACTGGTACAGCAGAGTTCTGGCCTCTTGAACTTAAAATCTCCTAAGTGGTGATAAATACAAAGGGGCCCAAAAGAATCATTTCCTTATCCCTTAACAGACAACTTGGCATCAAGTGCTCTGTGTGCTGGAAACTCTCAGTCAACCAGTGTAATACTATACGGATGGAACGTTCATTCTATCAGTGGTGGCATGATAGGGATGACACCAGCTCTTTACATTAAAATTGTTATACAGTGCTTTACAAAAATGAGTTTTTGTGAGCTTGGGGGTATTTGGTAATTAAGTTTATAAGAAGTGTTAAATTTCCGTGAGAACAGAAACTTGTATGTTTTTGCTGCTACTTCAATATATTTATAACTGGTTTTTGAGACATACCCCTGCAGGCAGGAAAGGTGTTAGGAATTTGGCTGCATCTGGCCATGTGCTGGTTTCTTTGCTGAAGGATATGGGAGCTTTGAAATGATGAAGTGATCCCTTCATTGGCTGCTGAATAGGAGGAGTGGTTGACTAGGTTAGAATCAGGAGAGAGCTGCTGGTCATTGCAGGGGAAGCAGGAGCAAGGCTCTAAGATGGAACTGGAATTTAAGCAGGAGACAAATGACTGGGGAACTGAGCATTGGAAGTACAGCATAGTCTGTGAGCTTATGCTGGAGTCTTGCATACTGCAGTTACCTCTGCTTTCAATAGCCAAAAGTGGACAGTATTTGCTGACTTTCCATTAAGGAAAATAGGCATCTGACTATGATATAGAGCAGGCTTGATATAGAGTCTTCCTTTCTAATTCCCTCCTCCTTTTGCCTGCAGGGCAAAAGATAGCTATAAAGTTTATTTTATTCTATTAAGTCATTTTTTTTTCTATTTTCTCTTTAAGTAGTTTGAGCCCCAGTCCACCACCTCCCCTCCAAAATAAATGCTAGTCAGTATCCTAGATGGGAGCTGAGACAAACTGAGAGAGAATCCTGTGGTTCTGATTTGTTAGTAAATTTTAAATGAACTTCCAAATACCAAAGCTAAACTAGATATAAGGATTACCTTCCTCCGCCCTAGGCTAGTAGACTAAACAGAGTACACTCCTATTTGCCACAGAAGAGAGTCAAAACAAGGAGACCAGGCCAGAAGCTCTCTCCTTTTAAATGGTCCACTGAATCACCAGTCCCAGCAGCTCAGCAGCCAGTGAATGGATTGCTTTGTCATGCCTCTGAGCTCATGTCCTTCAAACCTGAGCTAGCACCTGACCAAAAGCAACCAACCTCTAGATATTTTCTCACTGCTTGCAGGGGTCTGTCTCACAAGAGGGTCATAACTTTGTTTTTAGGTGAAAGCCAGAATCAGGCCTTTCTCAAAATTCATTTTGAAAAAAGAAATACTATGAGTCAAGTTTAATGTGATTTAAGGCAAAGTCACAATAAATCTTTTTACAACCATATGAATAACTCGTCAACATCCTCATTTCCGACTTTTGGAAGGAAGGAAGAAAGGAAGGAACAAAGGAAGGAAGGAAGGACTTATTAAGAATTTACCATGTGCCAGGCACTGCACTAATAGCTTTACAAATGTTATCTCATTTGATCCCCACAACAACCCTGGGAGGTAGATAATATTATTATACCCATTTAACAGTTGATGAAACGGTGGCAGAGATTAAGTGACTTGCCCAGAGTCACATAGTAAGTCTCTGAGGTTGGATTAGAACTCAGGTCTTCCTAACTCTGAACCCCACACTCTATCTACTGTGCTGCCTCAAAGGGTAATAGAGATAATTTAGAGCAAAAGGGTAATATACATCATCTAGACCACTTCAAGTTACTGATCAGGAAACTAAAGTCCATTGAGGTTAACTGTGTTGCCCAAGGTCACATAACTGTTTTGCAGAGAGAATGAGAATAAGACCCAGGTTTCTTTATTTTTATTGTTATTTATTTATCTTATTCTGAATTTAAGAAATAGAACAAGCATATTCATAGTGGTAGAAGAGGGGAAAAAGATGATGGCACATGAAACTGCAAATCTATTATGCACAACTATTTCTTTTAAATATACAATAAAGTTATCATGTAAGTTTTTTTTTCTTCTCTCCTTCCCCCTCACCCTAGAGATGGCTGCCACTAGGCACAAATATGCTAGGTTTATTAACTTGAAGGTCAATAACTACATCAAGGTATTTGAGGATACTGTCTCATTTAGAGGTGTCTAGAGCCCAACTAGAGAGGAAGCATTCCCTGCCCTAGTCATTTATGCTTTTGTACATCTAAGCATTGCTGTGTTCCTGCAGTACATAAGTCCAGCATGCTGACTTGACTCCTTTTCCATTTTTATTTCCATATTACCTCTTAGTTTTTCTAGGAAATAGAAAATCCATAGATCTGAACATAAATATAATTTCAAAGCCAGTCCTATACAGACTGGGACCAAAGGCTTACTTTAAATGAAAGTATGCTAAGCGTGCACTAGAGGCATATATGGCTAGTCATATCATATACTTTCTAAATACCAGTTGCAATGGGACCTAAATTATTCCACTTTCTTCTTTTGCCTAAGATCTTTTAAGTGGGCTTATGTTAAAAAACAGGAAGCCCTCCTCAACAGGGATCACTATCTATTGATCATTATCTATCTATTGTGAACAAGTCCAAGGTCCCCAGCATTTGGCATGGAGAACCCAAGAATCTACAGCTCATTAAAGTCAGGCAGTTTCAAAATCTTCCAGAACAAAATGGCATGGGAGAATGTCTTACTCCTACTTTTATGTTACCTAAGATTTGCTGAAGCATATATATATATATATCTCCAACATATGAAGTAACTCCTGGAAGTATATAACTTTGGGGGTCAGTGCCCTACCTATTGATAAAATAAAGGCAATAATTAGCAGCTAAATAATCCCAAATATAGCTTCTAAAATATTGACCATCACGGATATATTTTTTGTTGTTATTCAATTGTTAAAGCCACATTCAACTCTTCATTAGCCCATTTGGAGTTTTCTTGGCAGAGACACTGGAGTGGTTTGCTATTTCCTTCTCTAGCTCATTTGACAGATGAGGAAACTTGGGGCAGGTATGTGGTGCAGTGAGTAGAGCACCGGCCCTGGAGTCAGGAGGACCTGAGTTCAAATCTGCCCTCAGACACTTGACACACTTACTAGCTGTGTGACCTCAGGCAAGTCACTTAACCCCAATTGCCCTGCCTTCCTCCCTAAAACAAAACAAAAACAAAAAACCAGATGAAGAAACTGAAGCAAAGAGGGTTAAGTGACTCACCCAGGGTCACAGAAGTAGTAAGTGTCTGAGGCCAGATTTGAACTCAGGTCTTCCTGACTCCAGGTCTGGCACTCTATCCACTGTGCCACCTAGCTATGAATTCCTAGAAGTATGCTAACGAATATAGATAGTAACATGCACAGCTATGCCAAATTCTGAGATTTTTATTGTGTTACTTGAGATTTAATGAACCCACCTTAGATGGTAATATCTTTAACTCTTGATTATCTTTGTCACTTGAGGAAAGCATTGTCAAATATAATAAAAAACAGTGAATAATTCATGATTCTGGGTTAAAGTCCCACTTCCCAGTGGGGAGGAAAATTCATGCCAAAAGCAAATGGAAAAAATATCTCCATTTGGACTAAAAAGCTGCAGGGAATGAACAAAAACACACTAAAGACAAAATAAAAACAAAATTGCTAAGAATTTGAAAGAAAACTATGGAAACTGACCCTGGAGAGAAGGGTCATGAACCAAATGGCAGTAAATCAGTTGAGAGACAGAATTCATCTCAGAAGCTTTAGTACAAGAGGACAAGTACACGAATTGCACAAATGTGGAGTAGGTATTCCTCAATGCCTCCTGGGTCAGATTCCCTGATATACCCTTAAATTAGGGCTGTGGTTCCATTTCCATGGAATTGAGAGGAAGAACAGAGAACTTCTGTGTGTCCTTTTTCACTGATATGAGCAACTATATCTTCATTCATTCACACTAACTCCCCCAAGTTCCACTATGAGGGAAGGATCATAACCCTTCAGAGGCAAATCTCCACACTCAAAGAAATGAGGCATGGATTCAAACCAACTTGAATGGTTTCTCTAGGAAGGATATATCTCTATTTCTTTCTTTCTTTCTTTCTTTCTTTCTTTCTTTCTTTCTTTCTTTCTTTCTTTCTTTCTTTCTATCTATCTATCGTCAAGGAGTACTTTTTAAAGCTCCTACTAGGCCCTACTAGGTAGTAGATCCCCAAAATGAAAACTCTCAGGAATATTAACCAAATTATAGAACTATACTGCAAGAAGTCAAAAAGAAACAATTCTATTATTGTGGAGCCACAGTCAGGATAACACAGGGTTTAGCAGTTTCTACTAGGTACCAGGAACTGTGGGTACAGAGGTTAAGATGGACAGTTTTTGATCTTAAGAAATTACTATTTTTCACTGAGAACATTACATATTCACAGATAAGTAGATAGGGGATATATATATACATATATATACACATAAATAAAATACACCATTGCTTTGGGGGTGAGAGCACTAACTAATGGGGGAGATTAAGAAAGACCTTTTGAAGGAGGTGGCACTTGAACTGAGTCAAGGCTGTAGTGAGAAGAAAGAGTATTCTAGGCATTGGGGATAGCCTCTGAAAAGGCAGGAGGGAGAGATGTTAAATACGAAGAACAGTAAATACACCCATTCATAGGGGGTGGGGACATAGATGGTAATCCTGCAAAGGAGAAAGAGAAAGATGGAACTGCTAAGCTAGAAGAGAACCATGAAAGACTAGTGTCCCAAAAACCCAGGTAGGAGGCAGTATTGAGGAGAAAGAAACAGGGTGGTGAGCTGTGTCAATTGCTGCAGAGAGGTCAAAAAAGATTTGAAAAGACATGGAGATATAGTTCAAGTCAACTGAGAGACTTCTGTATTGAGTTTTAGAGCCCTGAATTGATTGCTGAGAAAACTGGGTTTAATTCTCAGATTTGCCACTAACTTCTTTTATCTTTAGGCTAATTTTTAAATTTTTCTTGGCCTTAGTTTTGCCTCTAATAAAATTAGATGATTAGACTAGATGATCTCCAAGAGATTTTCTAGCTCTGAAAATAGATGGTTTTATGATCTTAAAACAAATCAGGCCTAGAGACAACAGTTTTAACAAGAAACCGCACAAGAAAACACAAGGATAGCACCAAGACCTTTTTTTTTTGTTGTTGCTGTTGTTAATAGGCTATTAGTTACATGAAACGTAAGTAAACTTTAAAATGAGGTGATTTGTAGCAGAAATTGTCACCATTTGTTAATACCCTGAGAAAGAAAGACCTGAATTCAAATTCCACATCTGGCTCTTAAACTAGCTGTTTAACTATGTCTGCTTCATCTCAGCAAAAGGACACAAGAGAACCTACCTTACACAGATATTGTGAGGCTCAAATAAGATAATATGCAGAAAATTTTATAAAATTTAAAGCAAATTTCAGTTTTTGTCACTGTTGCTATAATTAGCTGTCTAGATCTATGATTTTCTTGGTATATGAAGTCTTACTGAGGAAATTTCCTCTAGCAATGAAGATCAGCAACTGTTTTTCAATCTTTAGTCTCAGGGAGCTTCCTGGGAGGTGCAGTGACTCTTATCCAGGGTTTCAGAACCAGTATGTTCAAAACAGGACTTACACCCGTGTCTTCCCAATTCTGAGACTAGCTTTCTAGCCACTATACTACACCTCTCCTTGTCTTTTTTGTTTTAACTTTTGGATGATTCCTTCCATGAATATTTTCACCTCCAATGAAAATATAGCCTTTATTTTAGGGAAAGGACTATTTATTAAATACATTCCTTTAGGAGAAAAAATAATTTTCCGATTTCATTGAAGGCATCAAAAGAGTTTATTCTACAACCTTGGAAGAAGGGGCCACAGTCCAGAAGTCATATGTCGTTCTAAGTATTCATAATAGACTTAGGTTTTAGCCCTACTGTGTGACCCTGGACAAGTTATTCCACCTCTTCTCACATCTCCTCATCTATAAAATAAAAAGTGTTGGACCAGATTCATTGGTTCATAGATTCAGAGCTGGAAATATCCTTAGCTGTCTGTCATCTACTGCACTCCTCTTGCTTAATGATGAGAATGAGGCCAAGTCACGCAGCACACATAGTAAAAGGCAGAGTAAGCATCTGAACTAAGGTCTTTTGACTCCAAATCCAATCCTCTTTTCATTGGATCAGACTAGTTATCTTGGAAGTCTTTTCCAGTGCAAAATCTTAGATAGCTGAATTAAGTAGAAATACCGAAGTACTATTTCATTTACACCTAGTCACCCATTATAACATTGTTTCTACAAGAAAATACATTCTGAGTTTCAACTGATTGTCTAGGCTAAAGGCTTTGTCATGAGTGAATATAGGAATAGTAAAGATACTCTTGGACCCCAAAATACAAATCTTGTTAACTGTATATTTTCATAAAAGAAGCCATCACCATAGGTCCATTACTTCTAAGTTATCTTGGATTAAAGAAAATAATGTGAGTATAAATTCTAACTTTCCTAAAGTCTATTCACGTGGTCAATTCCTAAAGTCAACTCAAATTTTACAGGTATTATTAAGTCCTTATTTTGTTAAGAGCTTTCTGCTAGGCTCTGATGATATAAAGACAAAAGGTTAGATGGCTACCTAGCCACTAGTAGCTTAAATTTGTACTTTGGGATACATATTCACAAATAGGCAAATGAAAGAAGGGAAGATTAAGGACAGGGGGCATCAGGTACAGTTTCACATAGAAAAGTCATTTGAGCTGGGTCTTGAATACTAAGTAGTTTAAGAAGGAGAGCTGAGGAGGAAGTACATTTCTGTCATGGAAAGCAGCTGGTATAAAGGCACTGAGATTGGAGATGGAATATGTAGTATGGAGTAGAACAAGTACATCACTTGGGCTGAAACATAGAGTGACTTAAGGGGAGTAATGGGAAATGGGTATGGAAAAGTAGGCTACAGCCAGAATAAGTAAGGCTTCACTCAATCAATCATCAATCAAGTTTTTATTAAGCACTGTTAAATGCCACACTGAAGAGTATACATTTTATTCTAGAGTCAATAAGGAGCCAGTGGTTGAAGATTTTAAAGTAGTGAGTGATGTGTGACATAGGAAGACTACTTTGGCAACTATTGGGAGGATGGATTGGAGAGGAGAGGGACTAGAAACAGAGAGAGCTGTAGTCCAAGTATGAGATAATAAAGAGTTACACTACAGTGGTATTAATGAGTGAGAAAAAAGAGATGGATGTGAGAGATTCTGTAGAGGCAGAATTGACAAGATCTGGCAACTGATTGGACAAATGGTTAATGGTTTACAAATTAGGGGATATGTGTGTATGTGTGTGTGTATGTGTGTGTGTGTGTGTGTGTGTATGTAAATATATATACATATAAATAAATAAATAATGTTTGAAACTTTCAATATTTCCCCCCTACTATCTGCTACTATAGGAAGACTTAACAATTTACTCAGCGTCTTATAGCAATTTTTTAATTTATTTTTTATTTTCATCTAATATTTTATTTTTTCTAATCATATGTAAAAATTTTTAGTATTCATCTTTTAAAAATTTGAGCTCCAAATTCTCTCCCTCACTCTTTCCCCTCCCCCTGTCATTGAGAGGACAGGCAATTTGATATAGGTTACACATATGCAGTCATGCAAAATGTATTTCCATATTAGCCATGTTATGAAAGCAAGCACAGATTAGAAAAAAGCAAAACCTTATAGCATTTTAATAGTAAAGCTAGGATTAAAAGTTATAATTCCTATCACTTTAATAAATATATAATTCATGACAGTATGATCTATTGTGCATGTGTATGAAATTATTCCTCTTTCTAATTATTAATGATTCATTCAAAAGTGACAATATAAGATCAATGAATAAACCTGCCCCACATTCTTCTGTCTTATCCAATATACTTTTGAACATCTTCTCTTGTATTGTTTCAGATTTTAGTGGATTGAAACCTAAAGTTCCTTAAGTACAGAAATTGTTGCACCTTAAAAATCCATGACATTATGGGTGTTTAGCCTCTTGCTTATGTAGCATTGACCCCTGTTTCCATTTAGCTGTTAAAGTACAGAGGCTTTTGGAAATCTGTAAATTCAATGTCAGGGCATACATACTCCGAATCATTAGAGTCATGAATAAAAACCAAGGATTATAACTGCCATTCTAGTTCCCATGCTCTTCTTGATCATATTTCACCCTAATAGTCAATGAGTAGGATAATAGAATCTAAACATCCGTCCTCTCTTCTCTTCTCTTCTCTTCTCTTCTCTTCTCTTCTCTTCTCTTCTCTTCTCTTCTCTTCTCTTCTCTTCTCTTCTCTTCTCTTCTCTTCTCTTCTCTTCTCTTCTCTTCTCTTCTCTTCTCCTTCTCCTTCTCTTTCTTCTCTCTCTCTCTCTCTCTCTCTCTCTCTCTGTCTCTCTCTCTCTCTCTCTCCCTCTCTCTCTCTTCCCCCTCCCCCCATCCCTCTCTCTTAATGGTTTCCCTCCCTCTCCATGGTTTTGCTTCCTTTAATTCTAAAATGTTTCTATAGCATACTTGTATTTAACTAATTTGCAAAAAAAAAGAAAAAAAAAGTTTGTATCCAAATGGACATAGTATAGCCATGTTGAAAGTGTTTCTAACTTTCCTATTATTCTTTAAGGACTTTGAGCCTCATTAAACACACATATTTTAAGCAAATATTGTATGTATATGCATATATACATATATACACATGCATATAAAGTTCTATTATAACAAAACTAAAAGTAAAGCAGTCACTCTTACTGTTGAAGATACACTGACAATATACTGATTTGATTGAAGTTGACTGGCCAAAGCTGTCTCCCATTTGAGAGCTCTTAGATAAGAAAAATGAAGTGATGTTTAGCAGACAGGCTACAATACCACCATACCACGAAATTCATTCAAAAGTATAATCACAGCCACGGTTTAAGAAAATAAAGCAGACACGCTGAGGAAAGAAACACATCAATTGTTGTCATGTGGCTTTTGGGGGAAGTAGACAGAATTAAATCAGGAAACACCACCCTAGCAACAAGGTAGTGGAAAGGTTTCTTATTCAATATTGTATGAAATTAAATATTATGAAAAGCAGTAATTTTGTAAAAGTTTCTGAATGAGTGGTTCGGGTGAATCAACTATGACCTACATGGTTTAGTCCGACAGAGAAGGACCGTTGTACAACTTAAAACTGAGTACAGTTGGGAAAGTTTGCTCAGAGAACTGTTAACGTTCAGTTAATTATTAATCAACAAATAATTTATTAACTGTTTCCTTTGTCCTAGGCACTCCATTATGTAATGGGCATAGCCATCTTCAACTGATTTTAAAGCTAATCTCAATGACTCTTCATCAAACAGAAATGAATCATGCTCTTTCTAGTCTGATCAAATGTGGAGGTCTAATGAGCAAACCGAGCACAACTTTCAAGTAACTCATTCATACGCCAATGTCAGGGGCAAGTAGAATCCGTTCTATGTCATTAGAATGCCACCAGAGCTCCTAAATATTTACTTTAGTACTCCCTTCTTGATAAAGGTAAAGACATAGCACTAATGGATGAGGACCCACAGTTCTAGGACAGATAGGCAGATAGATTGATATTATTATAGAGCTGAAAGGGACCTTGGAAATCTTGTTGAATCATATCTTCCTTGCCCTCTGTTTCTTTATTTGTACAATGACATGATTTGAACTTTGTAATTTTAAAACCTCAAAAACTCCATATTTCTACTCATCTATCCCAGAGAAACTAAATAACCTGCCAACAGTAAAAGAGATAGTTATTGGCAGAACTGGAACTATAACCTAGGACTCCTGCCTCCCATTTAGAGTTCTTTCTAGTATCACCTGTTCATCCCACATCAATCTTTTCAAAAGGACCAAAATAAAACTTGAAAAGAGATTAATTAAATCACACATCCTGTTTCTTTCTGACAAGCTGAATGTAATTCAATTCAGTTCAGTGAGAACCTATTAAGCATTTACTAGATGTTTAGGCAGGAAATGGGACTACGGAAATGACGTGGTCCCTGCCAAGCTTTGTTCTAGTGGGGATAAGTGGGTGCTGAGGAGAGAATAACATGCAGGTAGATTACTTAAAACAAGATACATACAAAATGAAAACAAAGAAATTGGGGATGGGGTGCAGTTAGAAGGAGAGGAGACTAAAAATTGGAGGTATTAAGGAATGCTTCTTAAAGGAAGCAGAACTTCAAGTGAGCCTTGAAGGGCAACAGGGAATTCAAGAGACTGAGGTAAGGACAGAGAACATTCCAGGAATGGAGGAAAGCCTGTGCCAGCATACCTAGGTAGGATAGAGAATGTAGTATAGGAGAAATGGCAAGTAGGCCAGTTTGCCCGGAGTGTGGAATGCACAGGAGGGGTAATGTGTCATTAGTCTGGGAAGACAGGCTGGAGCCAGATTGTGAAGGGCTTTGAGAGGCAAAAACACAGGATTCTGAATTTTCTCTGAGGGGAAACAGAAAGATATTAAAACTTCCTGAGTAAGAAAGGGACATGGTCAGGCTTACCTTTCAGGAATATCAATTTGACAGCTCAGTGGAGGATAGATTGGAGAAGGAAGTGTCTAGATGCAGAGAGATCAATTAGGAGACTTGCAATAGTTCAGTTGAGAGGTAATGAGCATGAACTAGGGTGGTATCTGTGTGAGGGGTGTGTGACATGATATAGAGGGAGAATTTACAGGGCTTGTCAACTGATGTGAGAGATATTGAGGAGGTCGAATCAACAAGACTTGGTAACTGTTTGGATATGGTGAAGGGGAGTGGAAAAAAAGAGAAAAAAAAGAAAAAAAATGAGTCACGTGTGATTCCCAAGTCTTCAGCTTTGGTGACTGAAAGTGCTTTTGTGTGGTGACTTTGGCAGAAATAAGGAACTTAGGAAGAAGAATCAAAGATTAGACCGTGGGTTCGGGGAATTCTTTTCTATAGAGTGCATCAAAATGGTAAACAGGGATGCTATATTTAAAAAGAAAACAAGGGGAGTCGGCTTGATGACCTCTTCCTGCTCTACATTTCTGATCCTCTGATCTCTGATTTGGGAAGGCAGTAACATATGAGGGGAAACTATGCATCTATCACTGAAAGTTTAGCTCCTGATACATATTTACTCTTGGTCAAGAGTCAATATAATAACATTTTAAACAGTTTAAACACAAATAAATAAATGAACCATCAAAACAAAATTAGGAATTAAGCAAAGAAAGTCAATAGTGGTCAGTGGATCCCCTTCTTTCTCTCCTCCTGTTCTTCTCCCAATCTCCCCCATCACTAAAAGATAAAGATAAGAGGATTCAGCTTGAAGCCTAACTACAATACATAATATGTAACCCCATACTCACACGGCAATAAGTAAGAGTATGCTTAGAAGCACATGTATTTATTCACTTTGATTAAAGCAATTTGCATTCTAGATATTCTGCTGGTGGTCCTTGTGCCAATGAAATGCGTATAGTACGGTCAGAGTTTTGAAACTCAATTCCTACCGAATAGAATGGGAAAAAAAACCCCTTTTGATAGCCAAATCATTAAATTGTAGTAAAACAGATTTATGATTATAACACTGGACCCCTGTGTTGCCAAGCTCATAACATAACATTCAGCAGTCCAGGTCTGCCAAAGAAGTCTCTAAAATGCCAATTTCAAAGTGCTCATTTCAAGCACAGTTTATACTTGGTAAGAATACCTTCTTTCAAAGTGAACACAGGACGTTCATTGCTCAAAATGGGTACAGTCGTCCTTTAAGGACATCAGCAATTACTGTAGTCATACCTCTAGTAAAGCAGTTCAAATCACTTAAAACTTTGGAAATAATTACTTGGCTACATTTAAATGAAAGTTATTTGCCTCTACACTCGCTTATGTACTGCCGTCTGTATGTGTACCTCTGGCTCCTTTGTGAAGAGCACGAATCAGGACTCAAAACAATATTGTAGCAAATAACCTTGTCACAAATTCCATTGCACAGTAAAAAGCTAAATAAAAAATAATAGCTTTTCTGCCTATATTTAAAAATGTATATCCACTTAGTGTCAGGCATTTCAAATAGAAGAAAATTCCATAAAATAGTAGGATGACAGAATGGAGGGATCTTAGTCCATTAAAACACACACACGCGCGCACACACACACACATACACATACGCTATCAAACAAAAAGCTGAAGAATGAACTTAGAAAATGTGAAGTGTCTGATGTTATTTCTATATTTCATTTTAACATTTCTTAAAGTGAAAATTATGTGGATTTGATGGCTCCCATGATCTACCTTAGAAGAAGGGCAAATGGCAAATTCACATCAAGTTTAATTGGCGGTAGTGAATGTTTCCATTTAAACATTTTTTACAGTAACCATAATCTGTCCATTATTATATTATATTATCATAACCATTTTTGCCTAGAGATGGATTGTTTGGATTCTTGGACCTGGGCCCAGGCATATATACCTTCAGAAGCCTACTTTGTTTTTAATTTTGATTAAAAAAATGTGAATTATTAACTCCCCCCAATTTTATTCCTTTAAAAGCATGTAAGCCTGAATATGTTACAAAACCACTATCTATATGGAAAATCATACCACCAAATATTTTGTAATATTTTAGTGTTGCTGTAACAGTGATCCTAGCCTGTAGTGATGAAGGTCTAGATTAGGAGGGTGGTGGTGCAAAGAGAAAAGATATGAAAAATATGGGAGAAATCTAGAAGGAATTACTAAGCACTGCTGAGAACTGTCTGGATGGATGGAATAAGGAGGAGATGGGAGTCATAAAGGACCATGAGGCCTAATCCAGGGCCACACAGAGAAAGGTTGATTGGTACTATCAATAGAGGTTAAGAAATAGGGAATAGAAATAAGAGTCTAGATTGCAACATGTTGAATTCAAGATGAAAACAGGAGACCCAACTGGAAATACCTAGTGGCACTTTGATATATGGGCATGGAACTCTTAGGAGAAGACAAGATTTAAGACAGAGATTTGAGAGTTATAGGATTATAGCTTAGAGTTGGAAGGGACCTCATTCTACTCTCATATTATTCTTTATATCTTATTCTCATTCTACAAATGAGAAAAATGAGAACCAGTGAGAATAAGTGACTTGTGCAAGGTAACACACATGGCTGAGGTAGCATTTGAATCAAAGTCCTGTTTTCAGAGTCAGTTCTCATTCTTCTGTATCATGATAGAGATGAAAGTTAAAGTGTATAGCATGAATGACAGCTAGAGAGCAAAAGAGAAGAGGATGATGACAACTGGGACAAGGCATATGTTTGAAGGAATGCTCTCAGGGTTCAGAGAAAAGGGGAAGATACAATGGAGGATGGTGTAGGAATTCACAGGCAGGAAAAGATAGGAAGGAGAATCATTTAAAACTGAGGTCAATGGTGAGTTATGCAAGTGGAAGGAGAGGACACAAAAGAACCAGGAAAGGAGAACAATCTCTCCATGACAGAATTGGTACATAACCTCTTTCATGGAGGATGAATCATGCATTCTAGAGAAGCAGTAGCAATCTATGCTTTCCAGAGATTATGGAATAATTAATCACAGACAGGAACAGATGCATAGAATCCTGATATTTATCCCAGAAAAAAGTACTAGTTGGTGAATCTGGATTGAGTTCTATGGAGTTGACTGTATAGAGAGACCTGACGTGGCTCATCAGTTGTTAAGCTATCTTTCTGGAACCTGTATCAGTGGTGACACACAGAGCCAGCTGGTATGAAAATCCACTGATTGATATCCACTTCTGCTAGTTCATGGAGAAAAACATAGAAATTAACAGATGATACAGCCACAGTCTCTCGAGTGACTTTGTACTCAATAGGAAAGTAAAGGACCTGGTGTGTTGTCAGAAGGGGAGGGGGTTCACAGGTGTTGTTTTTGTTCATTCCAATTGAAGGCTGTTGCACTGGTGGAGAAAGGAGGAAATGAGAAATGAAAGACTGTATATATAGGTATTGAAGAATGGGATTTGGCTTAGCTATCAGTAAGGCAATAATAACAATGTAGATGATAATTGTCAAAATGCCTATGGAGTTCTGTATCACAAAGTACATGAAAAGGTAGAAGGTAGAAGAGGTAAACCATTTATTCCGACACCAGAGAACCATAACCCACAAGCCATTTATCCAATCTATCGGAGCAATGAAACATTCGATACGCAATATCACAACATGGAGCCTTGCTAGCCCAAAACCTCTCTGACCCCCTGCTGCGGTCTTCCCCAAAACAAACTCACAGTACAGCTAAGTCAGCCTGTTCAGCTCTATCACAATGGTGGCCATTAGCAGCCATAAGTGCTTGCTCTCTCTCTCTCTCTCTCTCTCTCTCTCTCTCTCAGAATTTCCTGTGACATAACTTCCTTTTCCTGTCAGGGAGCTCCCACCACATGTGACTTAGGCTTCCTGTTATGTAGGCAGCTCACATGGCCTATTAATGGGTAGGAAAGATCTTGCCACTATAGCTTATCATTCCGAAATGATCTCCTTGGTAACAAAATTGCTGATATGATGAAGAAGGCTTTAAAAATGAAATCTATGAAGGAGAGAGAAGATGTACAGACATAATTAAAGCTGAAGGTAAGTTTTTCACAGAACAACCAATATTAAAGAACCTAGCAATTAACTAAAGAAAACAATAGAGGGAAAAACAAATAGGAATGATACTGTCTTGGGCTACCATTCCAAAATACCGATTCCTTAATTCAAGAGAACAAAATAAAGTCAAACTTTGAACACTGGGGTGAACAGAGAAGGGCCTTGAAGGTAAGATTTGGGAGAGCAAAATAGAAAAAGAGTGCATTCTGAGTAGGAGGATGTCATGAGCAGAGGGGCTGAGGTAGCAAATGCTGACGGGTGCTCAGAAGTTGGTGGGTAGTTTCAGTTGGGCTGGATCAGAGGGAGATGAATCAGGGCCAGATATAGAGGGCCTTAAATGCCAGGCTAAAGATTTTGGACTTTTATCCTACTGGCAATAGGGAGGCAATAGAAGCTTTTGACCAGGGGAATAATTCTATTGTGACTAAGGTGAGGTTTTAGAACAATTAATTTGGTGGGGAAGTGGAAATAATCTATTTCATTAGATTATTAATAGTTATGAAGGAAACCAGTGCTGAAAAAAATAGAAATTTCAGATAACATAATTTGCTAAGATTGTCAGAAAAGGAGAGAATGTGGCAAAATGATGGAGTTAACTAAATTGTTTCTGAGATTCCTTACAGCTCTAGTCTATTACTTAATTGATGATGATAACTTGAGGGGAGCAGAAAAATAAAAAAAGTTTCCCTCTTCTACTCTTAAAAACAGCTTATGCCACAGCCCACAATGTTTTTTTTGCTTAGTGTTACAAGGCCAAGATTTCCAGGGGCAGTGGTGAGCAGTGGGGAGTAGAATATAAGTTCCTTAAAGGCAGGAATTGTTTTGTTTTGGCTTTGTAGCACTGGTGCTAGCTCCCTTTATAACATGCAGTAAGTATTCAGTGTTTCTTGAGTTGAATCACATGCAAAACTGAAGGTTCTAAGAAGCTGTTAAGAAAATTTGCCACACAGCCAGAACTCTGTGGACGTGAAGTCTACAATACCTATGCATCAAGGAAAAGCAAAACCACATTCTCTAAGCTTCCAGAGCTAGACTAAATTTTCTCTTATAGCATTTTTATTCTATAACTTGAATGCAATCCAAATTATCAAATTGTTATTGAGCTCCTACTGCATGAGTAGGGCTATTCCTGACCTCAAGGATCTTATAATTCAGAGCACAGATAATAATTGTACTAGGCTGAATATTATAAGCTCTGGTAGAGTTGGCTGGGAGGGGAGTGGTGCAGCAGCATTAGAGGAGCTTGAGGTCACAGGCACACAGTGTTTTAAAGTAGAAAGAACTTAGCATTTGGAGTCAGATGGACTAGATTGAAATCCTCTCTTTCTATGATCCTGAGATCACTTAACTTTTCTGGGATTCAGTTTCCTCATTTGAAAACTAGGGGATTTGCACAAACTGAGCCAATGCAACCAAGATTAGAAGGGAAGCAGAAAGCTGTGGAACAATTTTTACTGCCAGTGTTTCTGATAAAGGCTTCATTTCTAAAATATGTAGATAACTGAGTCAAATTTATAAGAATAAAAGTCATTCCCCAACTGATAAATGGTCAAAGGATATGAACAGTTTTCAGATGAAGAAATTAAAGCTATTGATAGTCATATGAAAAAATGCTCTAAATCACTATTGATTAGAGAAATGCAAATTAAAACAACTATGAGGTACCACTTCACACCTATCAGATTGGCTAATATAATAGAAAAGGAAAATGATAAATGTTGGAGAGGATATGGGAAAACTGGAACACTAACTCATCATTGGTGGAGTTGTTAACTGATCCAACCATTTTGGAGAGCAATTTGGAACTATGCCCAAAGGTAACCAAATGGTGCATATCCTTTGATCCAGCATATCCCAAAGAGATCATAAAAACAGGAAAGGACCCACATGTACAAAAATATGTATAGTAGCACTTTTTGTGGTGGCAAAGAATTGGAAATTGAGGGGATGTCCATCAGTTGGTGAATTGAGCAAGTTGTAGTATATGAATGTAATGGAATACTATTGTGCTATAAGAAATGATGAGCAGGAGGATTAAAAAAAAAAGATGAAAAACCCTGCAAAGACTTAAATGAACTGATGCCGAGTGAAGTGAGCAGAACCAAGAGAACACTGTACACAGTAACCAAGACCTTGTGTGATGATGAACTTTGATAGACTTAACTCTTCTCAGCAATACAAGTATCTAAGATAATTCCAAAAGACTTGGAAAATGCTATTCACATCCAGAGAGAACACTGGAATCTGAATGCAGATAGAAGCTTACTATTTTCCCTTTTTTTTGTTTTTTGTTTTTTTTTTTTTCTTTCTCATGGCTTTTCCCCTTTGCTTTAATTCTTCTTTCACAACATGACTAATATGGAAATATGTTTAATTTGATTGTATATATACAGCCTATATCAGATTGCATGCCATCTTTGGTAGGGGAAAAGGGAGGGAGAGAAAAAAAATTGGAACTCAAAATCTTATAAAAGTGAATGTTGGAATCAAAGAAAACTAAATAAGCAAATTGTATATAAAAAAAAAGACTAGGGAATTGGACAAGATAATTTCTTAGGTCCTTTACTGCTCTATGACCCTATATCCTTCGGTGGGGTTCAAAGAAACCTTCATGAAAGAGGATGTAACATTTGAGCTGGGCCACAAGGGATGAGTAAGATTTTCATAGGTAGAGATTGGGGGGTGACATAGAACATTCCAAGTGAAGACAATGGCATGAAAAAGGACACAGAAGTGGGAATACAAAAGCTCATGTTTTGGAAGAAGGAATAGTTCAGTTTGGAACAAGTGTAGATTTGTATAGGAGAACTGTAGGAGATAAAATTCTGGAACAGATATTATGAATTAAATGAACAAGTATTTATTAAGCACCTATTAGGTGCCAAGCACTAGGGACACAGATACAATGAATCAAGCCATCTCTAATCATAAGGAGTGTACATCCTGATGGGGATATAAGAATGCATGCATGCATGTATGTACATATAAACACATACATATATATATATATATAAATATACATATATAAAATTAATTCAAAAAGAAAATATAAAGCAATTAAATACAAGGTAGTTTGAAAGGGAGGACATGAGTAATTGGGGGATCAGGGAAGGTTTTATATGATAAATTCTTATTAACTCTTACTTTTTAAAATTATCTCTAACATTCTATAAAAAGATATTTTTTTCTTTAAATGAAAATTTTAAATTGCTATATTATTTTATTATATTCAGGAAGTATTTTTTTGTTTCCTTAAACAACCCATGCTCTCCCTTAGCAGAATTCGATTTTATGATAAAAGTCAATGGAAAAAATAAGATTCAATTAGCAGAAATCTATTTTACAGGAAGTATTAGCTGCTAAGATATTGGCACAGAATCTCTCTACTAAGGCAAGCCAGCAAGCCAGCAGGATAGAGAAAGCACCCTAGATTGCTTACTTCTCTCAGACCTATGCCATCCAGGCAGCCCCAGGCTGCTGTGGGAGCTAGCATACAATTCCTTGCTGAGCTGGAGCCTAGAGCTAACTTGAAGATAAGGAGAGTGTGAAAGCTGCAGGTTTTCCATTGGCCTTTTGGGAACATTGGTCTGAGAATAATTAGGCTTCTCACTCCCGCTGCCCCCCTCCATAATTCCCCTTTCAGGAGGAATATCTTTCCCCTTGGATTCCTATTAATTTGGGTTGATTCTACAGACAGTTAAATTCCATTTCTGGAGAAAGTAGAATTCACATTAAAGTGAAAACATCTTGTACAGATTTGCTGTGAGGTGAATTTAGTACATTCGTTTTGACCATTATTTTATATTTGAACTGGAGGTACTTTTGAAATGATGTGGTAAAGTGCTTTTAATATTGTAAGCTAAGGAACTTAGGGTTTGGGTTTGGTTTTAGTTTTGTGTGATTTTCGTTCCATAGGATGGGTAGGTGTGGTTGGGGTGTGATCTTCAGAGACAGTGAGAGCAAGATAGAGAAACAGAGATAGATAGAAGCAGAGACAGAGTCATAGAATGGGACAGAGACATATAGAGAGACAATCTGTGGCAAAACAATCAATCAAGAAACATTTATTAAGCAATTACTAAGAGGGCTAAGCACTAAGGATATAAAAAAGAAAAGAAAAGAAAAACAATCCCTGCCCTAAAGGAGCTTACATGTTAACAAGGGAGATATCAAGTACTTATGGAAGCACATCCAAGAATTATACAGACTTGAAGGTAATTGTAGGCTCTAGTAGCTGGGATAAACCAGGAAAGGCATCCTGCAGAATACAGCATTTGAGCTGAGTCTAGAAGGAAGGATTCTAAGAAATGGAAGTGGAGTTACAGATCTATTCAGATGTTGGAGTACAGTATCTAGCCAAGTTAGAGCTGAAAATTTTAAGTAATGAGATTGAACACATGCTAGTCAAGTTCATAAATCATATCTATTGATACCTGTGATTTCCCTATCTTTCCCTTCTCAGAAGGCGATCAAGAATTCCACCTCCCCCAAAATAAATATTGACAGCGATAGTGCAAATGCAGTAAGTTCTTTCTTAGAAGCATCAGCAGGATCTATGTGGAAATGGTTAGGATCGCTCAAATCTGTGAAGAAGAAATACATAAAAATAAAAAAAAAGGCAGAAGAGGGCAATGTTTTATCATTTCACAAACAAAGAACACTTCCTTTTGGATGGAAGGAGGAGGATACCAGCAACTACTTTCAGCTACATAAAGAAAAAGATATAAGACCTTATACTAAAACTAAAGCAGTGTCTAAAATGGTACTGAAGTCTCTCTCTCTCTCTCTCTCTCTCTCTCTCTCTCTCTCTCTCTCTCTCTCAGTACTGACATCTTGGCTAGGCAATGCAGAATGCTATAATCTTCTTTGAAAATGAAAGAAACTATGACTTGCCAGAAAATGTGGTTTTACAAAAAATCTCAATGAAACAGTTGGCATTACAGATGGCTCCTGGGCTGTGGTAAATTTCCAGTCATAGCCAGTGGCAACAGGATAGCTTGCTTCTCCCCTCCTCATCCTCACTTCCACAAACACACACATATATACACTTTAGAATATAAGAACAGTGAGTGTTTGGTTTTTGCCTTTGTAAGCCTAGCATTGATCTCAGGGGTCTCTGTACTTTGTAGTCAGTCAGTCAGTCAACTATCATTTATTAAATGCTTACTATGTGCCAGGAACTTGTGTTAGCCATTGTGAATATAAACTTTAAAAAAAAGTCCCTTTTCATAGTCTAATGGGGAGAGAATATGCAAATGATTATGTACAAACGATATATACATAATAAATTGGGCTGATCTCAGAGAGAAAGCACTAAGATTAAAGATGAGTAGCAAAGGCCTCTTATAGACAGTAGGATTTTAGCTGAGACTCAAAGGAAGCCAGGGAAACTGGGAGGCAGAAATGAGGTGGGGAGAGAGGGGGAAATTAATAAATGTTGGCTGAATTAAATTATTCTGAAAAGCTATGGTTTGGTAAAATTTCTCTTGTGACCCCCAACCTTCCCCCAAACTAAAATTCAACATTAGCTTAATAGCAAGTATTGTCTACTTCCCTTTCTGAAATTATAAATAGGGTTTTAAAAGCATTCAGCTAAATTCATGGCTTATGGATCTATATTAGGTTTTTAAGTATAGAGTAAAGAACTAACGTTGGAGGCTAAGGTCAGGAAAGGTGGTTACCACACCTTCCTATAAACCATCACTTGGCTCCACAGTTAGAGTTCTGAATGGACCAGGAGTCTGATTATGTGTGGCATTTTTATGCTCTTATGTTCCTAATAAGAATCATTTGAAGAACAAAAACCTGAGCTGAATATCCTCTGGGACCTGCATTATCAAAGGCAATTTGTCCTCAAAGAAGCTTGCTCAAAACAAGAATATTTGCAATGCATATAACTGACAATTAGGAATCACCTATGGCTGATGTGGTTGGAAAGAAAGTCGTCCAATGTTCTGACCATATTGGAGAAGTTCAATTCATTTAAAAAATATTTAAGTGCCTACTATTTACAAGGCAGTACCTTTCCAGACTTATTTTGCATTATTCCCTTTTATATAAACTGAAGTACAACATAATGTAAGCTCCTTGAGAAAAGGGACAGTTTTGTTTTTTGTGTTGATGTCTCCAGTGCCTGTGGCACAATAGGTGATAAATAAGTGCAGAAAGAAAGAAGGTAGTAGTTGGAAGGAAGAAAAGGAGAGAGGGAGGGCAAGTCACTTAAGCTCTCAATGCCTTAGGCAGCTCTCTAAAATGATCAGTTAGGCAAGAGTAGCTAACTGTGTTTAGAGGGATTTCCAAGAGGGAGCTCCCCCACATCAATAAAATTACCAGTTGGGTGGAAGGGAATGACAACAAGTTCAGCATGGCCCTTGGGCTCTTAATGAATGGCTGCTTGGTGAAGCATCCATTTGTATTTCATAGAATTGTAGAGTTGAAAGAAGTTGTTCTTCAGTTATTTTTTTCAGTCCTATCAAGACTCTTCATGACCACTTCTTAACGTTTTCTTGGCAAAGATACTGAAATGTTTAACATTTCCTTCTCCAGCTTATTTTACAGATGAGGAAACTGAGGCAAACAGGATTAAATGATTTGCCCAAGGTCACACAGCTAGTAAGTGTCTGAGGCTGGATTTGAACCCAGGTCTACCTTACTCCAGGCCCAGCACTCTACCCACTGTGCCACCTAGCTGCCCTAAAAGGAACAGATCAACTAATTCAACACTTTCATTATACAGCTAAGGAAACTGAAGCCCAGAGAGCAGAGGTGAGTTGCCCAAGGTCAGACAGTAAGTGGCAGAGCCAGTTTTCCATATTATGGCCCCTAGTACACCTTGATTTCCGCTATGCATGCATGCCCTCATGTTTGGAGTCTCTTGAAGACAGCTCATATTCAAAAGACCTATAAAAATGTCTCCTCCTCCAAAAAATAATACTAACAAAAGCTACCATTTACATAATTCTTACTATGTGTCAGACACTGTGCTGTGGTGCTTTACAAATCTTATCGAATTTGTTCCTTACAACAACCCCGTGAGGTAGGTGCTGTTATTATTCCTATTTTAGAGATAAGGAAATTGAGGCAGACATTACCTGACTCACCCACTGTCACATAGTAAGTATCTGAGACAGAATTTGAAATCAGGTTTTCTTGACTCTAGGCTTAGTGCTCTAACCACTGAACAACCTAGCTGCTTATAACAGCTGTCTAGATAGATCTCTAAATATGCCTTTGGTTATGACCAAATCCACATTGGGTACTAATAGATGATGGCCTGACATCTATTAGAAATCAAGTACGAAATATCTAGGAGTGCAGACGTGTTATACTCAATCAGAACAGGATTAGAGATACAACTATTAAGGTCACAGTGAAACGGTCAAAATTATTAGTAAATCAGTTAAGTGAAAGCTAAAGACGTGCTTAAGGCAGCCAGATATCTGACCTACAGAGTTGAATTATTTTGGAAGCCAAATCAGGACTGTGGTAGGTCTCTTCAAGTTGTGGTTGTGCTGAGTTGGGCCAAGGCTGAAAAACGAGAATAAACTTCCCTAAATATTCCATCAGTAACTAAGAAAGCAGGTATGAGGCAAGAACTTTGGGTCAGAACTCCACTAAGGACTAGGGGGTTAGAGAGATACCAGATGATTAAAATCTCCTCTAGAGCTAATTATTTTTGTTTTTCATCAACAGTGAGGCAATACCAGCTGTACTTTTTCCCACAGATGGAATTTATTCCGGACTGTGGAGTCATGACCTGTCTTTCTACACAGCTGTACTCTTATGGTAAAAACCTGGCCTGCTCTTTCAAAGGGAAGGTGGGCCTTTATCTACCTTTTTAAAGGGAAAATAAAATGTAAAGGCACATAGTGAGGCATAATTAGTTGATTCCTCTACAGATACCCTCTTAAGGACTTTTTCTATCATGAATCCAAAGTGGTTTGGCTAATTAATAAGAGAGGAATCATGATATAGTAGAAAGACCACCAGCTTTGGAGTCTAAAGACTGAGTTCAAATCCTGCCTTTATCCCTTACATTTTCATGGGCTTGGTTAAGTCTCTGAATATCTCTGGCTCTCAGTTTCCTCATCTGTAAAATGAGGGTATTGGATGGCCTTTAAGTCTCTTTCCAGAACTTAATCTGCGATCCTGTGAAACAAAATAAATTATATTGTTTTTTTAAGAGGTCACACATTGAAAGCAAACAGGAAGCAAACAATATTTTATTCTCTGTCCACCCAAAGAATTTAGTCTAGTATGCCCTATGCCTTAGCTTTTTTCCTGGACTACCAAGAAATAAGGGAGAAGTCAGGTGAATGCTGAGGAGCACCTCTTCCTTTACTCAATAAACACAAATATTTAAGCATTAGAAAGAAAGGGTCTATCTGAAAATGGATGGATTGCCTACCCATTTGATGCTGAAACTGTCTTTCAAATGTCAGCTTTTACTTAGCTCATTCTGAAATCACCCAAGAGCTCAATGTTTGGAAACTCACCTGGACTTAACAAAAATTAATCTAAAATCACCAGAAATGTTGCAATAGGTTTTCTAAAGGCATACAACTAGTTTAGAAACAAGAAGAAATTGGAAAATTGCAAGGATATATTCCTTAAAATCAGAGGTGGTCAATGATACTATGTATAGCCTTTGTACTGTCTTTTTCTTCCCACCTCTACACACAAGTCACATAGAATGTCTCTAAGATCATCTCTCCAAGGTCCGAGGAACATGATACTAATAAAAATTCACATACTCACACTTATATGTATAAGACCTAAAAAGAGCAGGTAGGGGAGCCATAGCCAGTAAGACTTATTACCCCCAACTCCCACCCTGCCCCAGTTCCAAACGTATACCCATAGTTCCTTACCAATAAAACCATAAATCCTTCTGAAATAAGGCAAAAAAAGAATTGACAGAAATTGACTTTCAAATAAAAAAGTCAATTAATTTATTATATATATATAGTTTCATACATAATACAAATAATTAATTATATATGTATATATACATACACACATACCATATTTGTACATATCTGTATAGATGTGCTTATATATTTTGCTGACATTTATATCGTGTATATGACATGGCAGGCACTATGCTTAACACTTTAAAATTGTTATCTCATTTGGTCCTCACAACATCCCTGTGAAGTGGGTACCATGCTTATCCTCATTTTACAGATGAGGAAACTGAGGCAAATAGAAGTTAAATGACTTGGCTATACATACATATACAAACACAGATAGACACATATATATGTATGTGTATATATATATATGTATGTATGTGTGTGAGGGTGTGTATATGTGTGTGTGTGTGTGTGTGTGTGCACACCTTCTAGAATTTTCTGAATCTAGAGTGTCTCCAGACCTTTGGACCCAAACCCTCAAAGATAAGCTCATCTAACTTTAACTTTGTAGAGTTCAGACTAGATGGTCTCTAAGGTGCTTCCCAGATATATTCTAACATTCTATGAATGAAAGCAAAAATTATTTGGAGGTTGATCATACTGGTATGAAGATAGTGAACTACTACTTTCAATTCAATTTAACACTTTATTAAACACCAACTATATTCCAGGAATCATGCTTAGGTAAAAGGATGCAAAGACAAACAAATAAGCAAGCAAACAAACAAAAAACACAATTCCTCTTTGGAAGAAACACACTCTATGAGAGAGGCACCAACTGTATCATTTCTCTAGTACCCGGTATACTTTTTTAGCATGAAAGTTAAAAATGATACCATATTTTAATTTTATATAATACAACAGAATTTTAACTAGAGGCCTGAAAGAGTTAATACACACTTAAGCATTGCTTCACTCCCTCCTCACTGATAATATCTGGTCATCTATGTACAGAAATGTGCTGAACTGTCACAGTATGAATTTCAACAAGAAAAATCACTACATCTTGGGAAATATTTATAGAAATGTTGGGAAAATTTTAAACAACAATGGCTCCATAGTGTCTCAAAGACTCCATTCTTTAAATGGTGGGGAACCCATAGACCAAGTAAGCCTTAATTGCACCCACCCTGCTTGCTACAAGCAAGGTGATATTATTGTTCTGGTCACAAATGCTCTAACTTAGAGAACAATCTCTGCCTTGGTGGGCAGATGAGGCACTCACAGGATACAAAAGAGTGGATGAGAATATTTCAGGACTTACAGAGGAGCTATGAATAACTAATTGTTGAAGAGTTTATAGAGTTTTATAAAGTAGAGACATAGGCAAGAAGTCACACTATGGACCACAGACAGTCCTCATTGAATAAAGCTGATTTTAACAAAGATAAATTTGATTTCCCTAAATAAATTATCTTAGTACTTACTAAGGCTTTTTTCTTCTTTAATTGATTGTGATATAAAATTGAAACATACATTTAAAATTTATATTACTTTTATTAAATACAGTAATACTGCTTTGTTCTTCTGAATTTTAAAATTAGATTAGCTATAAGGTTAAGTTTCTCTTAAAAAAAACCTTCGGCTGTTTTTTCTTATAAAAGATCTATGATTGTTTTCTAATTATGAATCAGTTTTGCTCAACAAAAAAGCTACAAACTACATTGACAAAAAGATATTTCACAGAAGAAAAAATATTATAAACCATTCATTCTATTTTCCCAAAATATTTAAAACTCCCAGCCACCTCTTTGGGCTACTAATCACCTGATTCTTTTCAAACATGTTGAAATCTTGAATTGAGAAATTCTAATTAATTGCATATCACACTACTGGTTCTACCTGCTCAAGTTTTGCAAGAGTTCTTAGTATTTGGCTATTTTTAGATTCACTACTTCTGTCCCACAGTTTCAAATGATTGTGTACATTTAGACCTTTAGACACTATTGTTATTTGAAGTTGTCTGTTTGAGAATAAGGATCAACCAGAAAATCAGACTTTCTAGTTGTTTTCAACCTAATTACAAGTCAGAAACAGGCAAAACAAATAAGCCCCTTAGAGCACTAGGAATCAAGTTCAAGCAGCAGTTTCAGGAACATTTGTTGGAGAGGATATAAGATCAAAGCAGAAAGGGGAGCCCCCATCCAAGAGGTCAGGACTTCCACTCATAGGTATTTATTAAGGTACATACATTTCTGCAGAGTATGAACTTAAGAAAGAAAAAACCAATATCTAGAACTTCACATGAGAGGCAGCACTTGAGTAGAGCCTTGGAAGTTAAGGATTTTAAAAGGTGGTTAAACATAGCTAACAAAAACATGAACAAAAATGTGATATAGCCAATGTTATTAAAACTACATGTGTCCATTTTATAATATGAAATATGATTTTTTTTCCTAGGTCCTATCTCCTATCTCATTTTACTCCAGAATTTCCTAGATCATCTTTATCCCAGGAATAATCTATTCCCACAAACTCCTAGACCAGTATTTATGGGTTCCAGCAATATATTGAAAGTCCAAAAATGTTCAGATGGCCAGATTACCTTAAGAAATGCTTTTCTAGATAACATTCTACATTTCAATGTGTGTCCACATGAATTAATGAAAGCACTTCATAACCTATTTGCCTTCTGCCTTTTTGGTCTTCTTGTATTTTACAACCACAAAACGTCCAGTTACACCAGCTCCCTATTAAACAAACAACACTCCATCTCTTGGCTCAGAGCATTTTCACTGAATGTCCCTTATGCCCTGAACACTCTCCCTCTTCTGCTCTGATTGCTCACCTCCCTGGCTTCCTTTCAGGTCTTAACCATAACCCTACTCTCTACAGAAAGCCTTCTCTTAATTCAAGTGTTTTCCTTCTTATATTTAGTTTGCTTGGTATATATTTGTTTTCAAGTTGTTTCCTCTGCTAGAATGTGAGATCCTTGAGGGATTGTCTTTTGCCTCTTTTTGTATCCCCAGTGCTTAGCATAGTGCCCAGCCCACAATAAATTTTATGAATTAATTGATTACTCTCCCAAAATCTTATTTCCACCTTAGCACCTATATTATCAATATAAGCAATCAGCAAAATCTTTACAAATCATTACCTAATATTTTCCAAGACTTAAGAGAATGGTGGTGCATTTGGAGAGGGTTTTAAACAAAAAGTTAAGGGCTTGTATATAAAGGTTAAAAGAGTTGAGTCTCTTAGAATCCTTTACAAAAGAGTCAGTTGGTTTAAAGTTAAACCAGACCTCCCCTCCCCACCCCCCCCAAAATCAGCTATCTAATCAACAATGCAGAAGGAAAAAAATGAAAAACAAACAAGTTTTAACTTGAGGGTTGCTTCATCTTCATTTCCAACAATGAACTGTTGTTAATTTCTAATGTTGCTTTAGGGCAGCTACCAGATCACCTTCAAGACACGTTGGTGTACAATAGATGTGACCTGGAAATAGATTTCCCTTCTGAGCACACTGCTTCTATTCGGTGTGAGAACTATTTTCCCAATGGACCAGCTATAGGAACTGTACCTTTGTACAATAATTCAGAAGATAATACATCATTTGCCAGTGCCCTGTTTATGGGTTGCCATTTATTTATATATTAATTAATTTATCCATTAATTCATTCATTCACTTATTTATTTACTTCTTCCTTCCTTTCTTTATCTAATCATTTGTTTATTTACTTAAGCCACTGTAGGAACATACTTTCAATTTCATACTCTTTTGCACTTTCTGGACAGTGATGGTCTACTTAGTAAAGGAAAGCTCCAATCCTCCTCCTTCTGCAAAAGCCGTATCTATTAGCTTTCAAAAGAGCACAGAGATCTCAGGTAATAACAACTCACATTCGGTTAACCCTTCAAGGTTTACAAAGCACTTTCTTCACAGCACTCTTTGAGGACAGGACAATGAGAGTTATCCTCATCTATAGATGCAGAAACAGGGACTGACAGAGGTGAAGGTACTTAGGAGGATGATAGAGTAAGGTAGTTAGACCTGGAAGGGAGCTTAAAGGTCATCTAGTCCAACTCTCTTATTTTACAGATGAGAAAACTGTTCCCGCATAAATTAGGAAAGGGAATAAGCCTTTATATAACATGTACTTTGTTCCCTGGAACATAGAACTGTATCCAGCACTTTATAAATATTATTTTATATGATCCTTAAAACAACTCTATGAAGTAGGTGCTGTTATTGTCCCCATTTTACAGTTGAGGAAACTGAGGCAAAGAGAAGTGAAATGACTTGCCCAAGATCACACAGCTAATAAGCATCTAAGGCTGAAATGGAACTCAGGTCTTCTGGATTGTGGGCCCAGCACTTTATTCTCCTAGTTGCCTATTAATTTTGTTAGATCAGGGCACTTGCTGAAGTTCACACAAATAGTAGATATCAGAAATTGGATTTGAACCCGGGTTCTCTGATTCTAGAGCCTATGCTTTGTCCACCATCTATATAAATGTAATGCATGGCAAAGCCAATCTTGAATGTAAGACTTTACTCCAAGAACAGAATCCCTTTTCTTTGTATCATCTGGAAAGATATTGGATGGCTGGTACTGCAAAAAAGCAACAGTAGTGGGGAGCAGGAGATTAAGAAAGGATTGGTCTCTTACTTGTCAGAAAAGAATGTTCTGAGGGATGACAAACCTTCCTAGAAGATACAGCTCTTTAATTGTTTATGGATTGCTTCTCTTTATTTTACTGTTAAAATGATGGTTTCTACAAGAGTTAAGAAAAATCTTGTCAGGAAACAGTTGTTTTCCTCCTACAGACTAACATTCCTGCAGGCAATACGGCAAATTAACCAATATAAATGTTTGCTTCAAAACACAGAAATCTTTTATCTATTTAGGGAGAGATCATACAATATAACATGCTGAACTATTTCTATTAAGCCACAAGATGAAGAAAAAAATTGAAAAGAATAAATCTATTATAAAGCATTCAGATCTGCTTCTTTGTGAGAATCCCATAATACATTGTATTGTACAAACTACAGAAGATGATGACCTAACAATCCATGATGCAGAGGGGGCTTTTAACAACAACAGCAAAAAAAAAAAAAAAAAAAGCAAGTGTGAGAGTTTTTAAAAAAATGTCGAGGAAAAAAGTCCCATTTGATTAAAGAAGATGATTCTTTTCTCACCATTATTTGTTGTTTCACTTGATAACATCTCATCATCCCTTGATTTCTGTATTAGAATAACAAGACTCGTGATTTTATTTTTATAAAGTGCTTTAGGACTTAGGAGAGCCCCAAACACATTTGTGATGAGGCTATCTTACTGCTGTGTGTCATGTACTGGTAAAAAGAATGCAGACCAAAAGCATAACCAGAATCAGCAATGAATTCCTGTGAATGTGAGGGGTTTGTTTGTCAGATGTTTAAAGCCCTGGGATGCAGAGATAGGATTGTGGTAGGCAGGCATGGAAGGTAGCCCTTCTGCAACATATAAACATTATTCCTTCAAGTACCCTTTTTGAAGCTCAGGAGCAATAGAACTTGATGTCAGAGAAGATGAGAGTAATAATGATAAAGGTCTGGAAAACAGGACTTATTGAAAAGTTAAAAGAATTGAAATTATTTAGTTTGGAGAAAAGGTTTAGCAACCTTACAAAGTGGTAGCTCAAAAAAAGACCACAAATTTTTTATCCCTGGGGAGAATAAGTGAGTTTAAATTACAGTAGATGAAATTTGAATGAGGTTTAGGTTAGATTTCAGAAGAAACTTTCTTTTGAGTGTAGAATATTTTGTTATTCTAATTTCCATTTTTTTTAAACACTTGATTACATTTGATTGCTGGTCCAGAATTTGTTGTCATCAAACTGGAATTGTTACTACCATTGGAAGTCACTTACCCCCTGTTTACCTCAGTTTCCTAAACATTAAAATAGGGATAATGATAGCAGCTACCTAGCAGGAGGGAAGACAAATATCTAACATGGGTGGGGTTCCTGCAAAAGAAATTTGAAAGATGAGAAGTTTAAAGAGACAAGGGTGAGGCCTGAGGGCAGGCAGAAAATACAAGAATAAATAAATATATTATTTGTTTACCTCCTCAGAGGGATAATTTAAATGTCTTGGTTTTTCTGCCTTCCCCTTTTTCTAACCATGTTTGTGATGCCTAAACTTAGCCCTATGTGTCTTAGAATTTGAAGCATGGGGTGTTTGTTGCTATCACTACTATTTGGTAGGCAATCTGTGAATTCTTTTGATTGGTACTTCATCTTCTGAAATCAGAGGCTCTGGAGAGTTGTTGCTTTTTTTAAAAATTATTATTATTTCTCGTATTATTATATTCATGGTCTGTGAATTGTCACGTACTTCTAGGAGGCCTATGATCCTTAAACTGCTTCTACCTAGCTTGAACATCAATATTGTTTATAGATCATTTGTTCTTTTCACATGTTTTTTCTTTTCTTCTTCCTGATTGTCCTTCACTTCAGTTTATTTCTATTGAAAACCTGTTGTTCTCTCTTTCTCTTCTTTGGAGAGACTGGATACCATGGAGTCAAGCTTATCTAATATGCTAATTATGTCTGCTATGCAGACCATAAATTCTTCATTTGTTGTTTTCTAACTTATCTCAAGATTCCTATTTCTCTCTTTAACTATTCTGCAACTGTGTTTCCATGTTCTCTTAGGGATTCACCAAGTGATTTCTTAGGGATCTAATCAAGTGTTTCTTTAGGTGGCAGTTCAATTTCATTTGTCTTGCAGTATTTATATAAAGAGTTTTCTTATCTCTTGAGTGACTTGGCAGTCCTCTTTTAATTTAAGTATCTTCTCTGTTGATTTATTTTCTTATGCACTAGGGTTTTCTTTGAATTTTTCTTCCTCTTGAAAAGCTTGCTGCTTTTAGTTATTTTTTTCCACTTATATCTCTCTGTTGTTCATTTTAAGACTCCTGCCTATGTGACGGTGGGTTTACTTCAAGGACTGGACCCCAAAATCTCAAACTCTTTCAACTGATGGGAATTTCTTTTTCACCAATCTTGGTCCCTGCCACAAGGAGTTTCTGGGGAAACAAGACTGGCTATAGCTGGATTCCACTTCCATTTAGTCCAGGCCTGGTACATTCACATATGCAGATCCCCTGCCCTATTTCCCTCCATTATTTAGTTCTCCAGCTGGGCTGAATCAGCAACTGCCTCTTTTTGCAGGGGTGGGTGTTCAGGGAAGATTTTCTGCCACTTAGATTTCTTTAAGCTAGAGGCTTCCTCAGGCAAAGTGAGAGTTGTCTCTCTTCATACTTTCTTTTTCACATGGCTGGGCAGCGTTGATGTCGCTGACTGTTTCAACAAGACAATAGGGGTGGTGTAGGTGGAGGGTGCACGGGTAGTGTCTGCAGCAAGAAGGAACACCCAGAGAGAACAACGTATGTGCTTGAAGGCTGGTGAGAGAGGGATACTGCATGAGGATATTAGCTGAGCATCTGCCACTGTTAATTCATAAGGCTGTAGCCTTGGTCAGCATCTTACTTTTCTGTCCTGTGAATTCAGCTGCAACTACTCTACATCTGTCTAAGTGGTACAAGTGTCAGGGATACTTAAGTTCAAATATCAACTCGGACATTTACTTGCAGTGTGACCCTGGGTAAGTCATTTAACCTCTGTTTGCCTCAGGTTTCTAAATTATAAAATAAGGATAATGATAGCACCTAACTCGCAAGAAGGAAAACTACTAACTGGGATAGGGATTCTGTAGAGAAAATTTGAAAGATAAAACAATGAGAAAGATAAAGGTGAGGCCAGGGGGCAGGAGGAAAATATAGGAACAAACATGCCATTTGCTTCCCTTCAGCTAGGAATAACTTGAATGTCTTGGTTTTTTTCTTGAGGCTTTCTTTCTAAGCAGTACTGGCAGAAGCCATCTTTATCAGCAGCAGATGCCAAGGATATAATTGTCTTCTGATTAGAAGTTCTGTGACAGAAAGAATTACATCTTGCTCATCTCTGTAACTCACTTTCCACTCCCTCCCCCCACTGCATTTGCTCATGCAGCATTCAAGTAAGTTCAATTAAAATTGAAATTGAACTGAATTTCTTTTTGGAGTTCTGAGGATCCGATAGATGCTATCCTAGTCACAAACGTCCACATTAGAATATTACTAATTCAACTAAAGGGCAGCTAGGTGGTGCAGAGGATAGAGTGCTAGGACTGGAGTCAGGAAGATTCAAATCTGGCCTGAGGAACGTTCCAGCTATGTGACCCTGGGCAAGTCACTGAGTCCTTTTGCCATAGTTTCCTCATTTTTAAAATGACCTGGAGAAGGAAAGGAAATGGCAAACTGCTCCATATCTCTGCCAATGTCACTAAGAGTTGACAGTATTGAAAATGACTGAACAACAATAAAATTAAGGGTGAATTGTTACTTTTTCCCCTCTTGTACAAAATCCCTTAAGAACACCGACTTTATAGCCAAAGGGAGGGAAGTCTAGACAAGAGTATTTGATGGAAGAAAAGCAAAGGAGAAGTGTTAATAAATCCAGAAAATAGCTAATTTTGTTCATTTAGATGTTCTCTAATAAGTGGTGGTGGTGATAGGTAGGTATGAATAGTAGAAACTATAATAAAGCATATTATTTTGCTCATTTGCAGTAAAAACTAAGGAAAAGAATAAAGGCATTACCATCAGGATAAATATTACATAAATTGAATGTATCATTTCCAAAAAGACAATGGAGGCAGGGAAAGTGACAAGAGAGGTAGGCAGAATCCTTGCTAGAATTCTAGGTCACATGATTCAGGTCTGGCCATGTTACCTGTTCCTCCACTCAACTCCAATGGCTCCCTCCTACCTAGAGGATCAAATATAAAATTATCTGTCTGAATTTTAAAGCTCTTCACAACTTAGTCCATTCCTACCTTTCCATTCTTGTTACACTTTAATCCCCTTCTCATACTCTGTAATCCAGTACATTGGCCTTCTTGGTATTTCTCAAAGATGACATGTCCCTCATGCCAGGAATACTTTTCCTCCTACCTCTGCCTCCTGCTTTCTCCGTCATCCTTCAAAATTCAGCTCAGGGTCCACCTTCTCCAAGAGTCCCAACCTGGGCCCTATTATTCACCACTGTTGGGGCCTTCCTCTAATGTGTATCCTCTTTATATTCTGTGTGTATGTATGTACATAATTGTTTGTATATTATGTCCCCTATCATAATATGAGCTTCTCAAGGGCAGGGACCTTATTTTTGCCTTTCTTTGTATCGCCAATACTTAGCATGGCGCCTGGCATATGGTAAGCATGTAAATGCTTTTTGGCTGATGAACAATAATAGTCTGTTACAAAGAGGAAGGTTGGAGATAAGGAGAGGGAAAAAATAAAGTCAGGACAAGAAGGGAATCCCTTTGCCTTTGTGAAGCCAAGGATTCTATCTTACCCTTTTAAGGGAAACCAAACTCCCATGAGACTATCTTGGGTTGTTTGCATTTATTAAATTTCCTTATAATGTCTGTGTATATTTACATCTGGCTTTAAAATATCGAGGTCTTTTTCCTTCCAGTACAATAAAGTATAAGACTGAGCATGCACATTTGGAGGAAAGGATCATTTAAACTGATATATAGCATGTGTACGCCAAACCACAGATTTTCAATCAAATGATTAATCCTTTCTCCCATAAGTGTGTGCGTAGTATTCTCTGCCCCACCCCCCTCTAAATACACATACAGCTGATAAACATACATTGGATTTCAAAGCTCCCCTAAGACACAGGTCCTATGTATTTGACTCTTATCACATAAATCAAAGTCTGAATGATTCTCTAATTGTTACAGGATCCTTATGGGTGAGGAGGAAAGGCAGTTAATAAAAATTCTTAGATAAGACAAAATGGGCAGCTCCACATTACAATGGCAATCAGTGGAGAAATTCAGAACAAATCTGTAGCTTGGGACACAAATGTAATTTACCTTTCCTCTAGTATAAGACCAAAGACATCAGAAACCATGGTACAAGGAATACATTGCTAAAGGAACCGGAAGGGTAAAAAGACAGAAATATTTTGATTCCACTTCTAGTTACCAATATCTGCCTGCCCCCTCACTTCCAAATAATTAACAGATGTTTTGTGTTTTCTAATTTATGGTCAAATTAAATAACTTCCCTTCATCCCAGAACCCATTCATTCATTTAGGAAAAGGCATAAAGGTGCCTGGGCTCTAGTTATTTCCTATCTTTTGAATGTATTTCTCTGATCCTCCCCAATCATTCCTCTCTACTTGTTATATGACTCTAAAGTCAGACAATCTGGGTCCCTAATTGAAGATAATTTTGATGCTTATTATTTTTGACCTGGGGCTAGTCCCTTTAACCCTCTCCAGCCTCAGAGTCCAAAATCGTAAGATAAGGCTCTTGGACTAGAGAGCCTGAGGTCCCTTCTAGCTCTGAATCTAGGCTTCTATGATACCTGGCCTCCTTTCAAGCCTCATCTCCAGCTCCCCTTCCTCTAGGAAGCCTTTCCTGATGTCCTCAAACTTGAAGTGACCCCTCCTTCACCTAACCTCATGGCCCTTCACATTCTTCTTACCACCAACCTTGCCAATACCTTTTAATGTTTAAAAATGTCACACAAAGGGGGATTATCTTTTATACTGAGTTAATATTGTTATACAACAACAAAAAAGACCAGAAAAATCAAATCAAATGCTTAAATGCTCTTAGAATCTGCTTAAAATAAGAATGACATCTATATAGAACCTTTGTAGTTTGCAAAATGCTCTTCTTATGACAGCTCTTTAAGGATGTACCAAAAACACTATTAGTAGTACTATTCTATGGATGAGGAAACTGAGGCATGGGGACATGGGGCGATTTGCCTATGGCCACGATTTTTACTTAGCTCTGTGATCGATGGCAATGGCAGGCTTAGCCTTTTGACGCCTCATTTTCCTCATGAGTAAACTGAGCCGACAGGATTAGAGGATCTCAAGCTATAGGACTTTTACAATCCTATAATCTGTTAAAAGAGGGAACTGTATTAAATCATCCCTAATATTCTTTCCAGTTCCAAAGCCTATGATTTTGTGACCCAGCTAGGAGGCCACAGGGAGCTCCTGAGCCCACTTCCGTGCTCATGCTCCTATAGCAGGGGCTCTTAACCTGGACCCTCCGGCAGCCTGGTGAAGCCTATAGAGCCCTTCTCACAATTATGTTTGTGGCTTATATTCACAGTTAAAGGAAATGTTAAATTTCATTTAGAGTTTAGTGAAAATAAAGCTACAAATTTGCCCCTCCAGGTTCACGAATCCCCTTAAATCTATCCATGGATCTCTTTGGGAATCTGTAGACCCCAGTTTAAGAACCTCTACCCTTTATTATGCTGCTGATCCTACTCACAAGCCTATCTCTACTTATACCTTTTCAGCATGCAAATGATACTCAAGAGCCTCGGGCATTGCCTATATTAATAGAACTTCTATGTAAAAACCAGGCCCAAATAGGGTCACAAAGAGTCGGACAGGACTGAAAAATGACTGAAATGTAAAAGCCAGAGTATTCCCAGATTCTTCCAAAGTGAAGATGTGCAAAGAAGGTAATTCTGAAGGACAGCAAACCTCGGCATTTGCAAAATGAGTTTGATCTGCTCGGGTTCACCACAATAATTTCATAATGATCCCCGAATGGATGTTATCCCCTTTACATTTTAGTTGCCACAGAGTATTATTGTCAAATGCTAGGGTGATATAGAGTGACAGAACAGTGTACGACATGCCCTTTGATTGCATGCCAGTAACACAGGCCAGGAGGTCTTGAAGGGGGTCTCAGTTGTTCAGAAGAAGGAAGTCACCTCATTAATAATGACCCAGTCAGAGTTATACCATCAAATGGTTAAAGGCAGCTAGGTGGTGCCATCATGCATAAAGTGCTGAGCCTGAAGTTAAAAAGACCTTAGTTCAAATGTGACCTCAGATACTTGCTAGCTCTGTGACCCTGGGAAAGACACTTAACTTCTGTTTGCCTCAATTTCCTCATCTGTAAGATGGGGACAATAATTGCACCTACTTTCCAGGATGGTTGTGTGGATCAAATGAGACAAAACTTGCAAAGTGTGTAGCACGGTGCTCGACAAATAGGTGCTATAAATGTGGTTGTTGCTACTATTATTATTAAGCAGTCAATTGGGGGCTGATTTTAGGTCTCAAGTTCCAGTTCCATCCATTTTTATTACAGTTGCCCCACACATTACGATTGACACATGATGAAATTACTTCCCCCTGTTACTAATTTCTCCTTAACTAGGATAACATGATAGGAAGGTTAGATAGAAAAATCCTGGACTAAGAATAGAGAGTTAGAAGATCTGGATTCAAGTGCTGCTATGCTATGAATCACATGGCCCAGGGAAAGTCATTTATCTTCTGAGGGCCTCAATTTCCTCATACAGAAAATGGGAACAATCTGATTTGCACCACTATCTCATAGAGTGAGATAATGTGCCTGAAAGTGCTTTGTGACCAAAAAAAATATGTTTTAATTTTTGGAAAAGAGCTTGGCAAAACTTAAAGCTTCATACACATGAAAACCTCTAAGAGTAACAATATTAGCAGTAGCAATAATTATACATTTTGGATAACTCCACTTTTGGATAACTCTACATTTGTAGAGACTCTTACATCAGTAGCTAGATAGCACAATAGATAGAGCGCTTGGCTTGGAATCAGTAAGACTTGAATTCAAAAAAGGCTTCAGACACTTATTAGCTCTGTGACCTTGGGCAAGTCATTTAACCTTTGTCTTGGTTTCCTTAATTTTAAAATGGAAATAATAGCACCTACCTCACAAGGGGTGTTGTGAAGTTCAAATGAGAATATTTGTCAAAGTGCTTAGCATAGTGCCCAGCACATAGTAGGTCCTTAATACTTACTTCTTCTCCCTTCTCCCCTGCAGGAGATAGTGTGGTGTAATACAGAGTTTGCTCCCAAGCCAGGAAGACCAGAGTTGACACAAGCTGGTTGTGTTATCCTGGGCAAGTGATTAGTTTCTCAGTTCTCTAGACAACTCTCTAAGATGATAATTTGCATAAAAGGTACCAACCTGCATTGATGAGTCAATTCCCTCACCTAGGAGTTCCCTATGTCAATGAAACTACAAGCCCAGTCCCTATCACTATCCTCGCCATCAGAAACAAGTTACGCAGAAAGCTTCCTTCAACTACATTATGCTTAAATGTTTCACTTTATTTGTATATAATAACTCTTGTGTTACACTACTTTTGTCAAGAGACTAAAATGAGAAAATGTATATAAACTTTAAAAAAATTATATGTAAATATCAATTGTAATATTAAGTGCTTTTGGTGCGTTCCAGTGGTGTCAAATTCCAATAGAAATGGGGCCCATAATCCCTGCCGACAGTATATTGACTTAATTTTAAAATGTAATATTATGTTTTATTGTGTTTTTATTTATCTCATTACATATTTCCCAATTACATTTTAATTTGGTTTGGGCTTCATACCTCTGGTATATTGTGTGAGTGTGTGAGTGTGTGAGTGTGTGTGTGTGTGTGTGTGTGTGTGTGTGTTTAGCTTTTACCATCGAAGTATTGTAGTGTTTATCTTTTGGGAGCCTCCCCACCCCCAACCCTTTTCTAAAAGGAATGCCTTTGGTTTATTTTAGGAACATAATTAGTTTATCAACAATGCTTAACCAACCATAATATCAAGACCAAATTGAAAACAAGCCCTAATCTATACCATGATGAATCGTGTGATCTTTCCAGCTGGCATGACCTGGCATGAGATATGTTACAAGATATCACACCAGCTTGCGGTAGCTTAGAGATACAATGCTCCCCACTCCCTGCTAACATGTAACATGTTGCATGTTATCTCTGTCAACTGTCATCAATGCACATTGTTCAATACCCTGACATTTGGCAAGCATTCCATCTGCAGCAACACACTTGGGAGTTATGGGTATAACTAACTCCAAGAAAAAAAAACGTGGAGGTGGGGGGGAACGGAGGGCTATGGTCCCTCCTTATCCCAAATGCATGCTAGTCTTCCCTTCTCACTGAAGAGTTAAAGCAAGAACATCCTGTACTAGCAGGCACAAAGCCATAGTACTTGACTAATTGCCACATTACAGACTGCATCATTTGACAAAGAAACACTAGATTAACAGTGAAACCAATCAGCAGACTACCCATCAGCCATCTGTAAAGCCAAACAAGATGTACTTCCATTGAAGAACCATATCAGTGACTGAAGAACATGTTCTGATTTAATAGACTTTATCATTACACTAGCTGTCATAATTGACCATGAAATTTAAAAAAAGTGAGCAAATGCGAGCATTTTCCATGAAGTGATACAGGACAAAGTTCTAAATACTTAAGTTTTCGAAAGGTTGCTCCAGATTGAACATCATTTTGTTCAGTTCTCAATAATTGGGGGGGGGGGGAATTAATATTTTCTGAGCATGAGCTATGCAATTCACAGCATACTGAATTAGTCATTGCTCCTCCCCATTTGTTTCATCTTTGAAAACTGGACAAATTTAGTCACAGGAAAAGTGGAAGATAATGCAACAGAAGGATTTGGAGCCTACATTTCTTCATTCTAAGGTTACTGGGATTACTCTTACTATTTAATTTGGGGGAGGAGAAGTGGGAAGGAATGGGCCAATTACATGACAATAATCCTCTACAAGGCCAGAAATCTCCTGGCAAGCATCTAGGAATACCAGTTTTTGAATTGATGCCAGCACATCATATATCCCTGTTGCCACAGAATGTCCAACTTTTGTATATCAAAGCAGCCCTGTTGCTGAGATAATTGGCTTTGCTTTGATGTCTCTCAGCTTCCATGTTTGCTTTGGCTCCTGAGTCAGTATTCTATATCTTCTTTTTCTGCAGATATTACATATGGGAAAACTCTTAAAAAATAAAAGTACAATAAAAAATGTAAAAAAAGTGAATTCAACAGTAAACACTGATTAAGCTCCTATTATGAGCAAGGTTCTGCCTTAGAGTCTGAGGATGAAAAGATAAAGATGCGTACTCTGCTCTGAAGGAGTTTAATGTCTAATGGATAGAAAGACACAAAAAGCATGACATTAAAGGAGAGTGTACTAAGTGCAAAGGAGCAGCCCAGGCAATATGAAATGAAATATTTGAAGATGGGAAGATCAATTTCTGCTGGGGAAATGAGGGAAGGGAAAATAGTCCTTGAGTTGAACCTTCAAGGAGGTAGTATGGTACAATAGAAAGATTACTGATTCTGGAGTTGGAGAACTCAGTTCAAACCCCACCTCTGCCACTTACTATCTGTGAGACCTTGGTCAAGTCATTTAACTTCCTTGGGCCTCAGTTTCCTCACCTATAAAAAGAGAATTTGGACTAATTGGGTTCTGATGACCCTGTGACTTAAATAGAGGTAGAAAGGTCTCTTTGTTAAGACCATGAACAGGAGAATTCTCTTACAGACTTGGCAAACAGTAAGAACAAGATCATAGAGATGTCCTTCATAGAAGCAATGAAAATGTCAATTTAATTATCCACCCTTTAGTGAGAAGTGGAAATGGGGGAAGGGGAACTCAAATTTAGCAAAGAAAATAGTTCGGTTTGGCTAGATGAAGAGTACTATGAAATAAGGTGAGAACAAGATCATCCAAGAATTGGAATGCTAGGATCAAGAATTTACAGTTTCTATGCTAGGCAATGGGGCACCATTGAAAGTTTTCAAGGGAAGAAGTCACTGTGGATGGCTAAAGAGGGTTATAAAAGGTAGATAGGCTTCGAGAAATAAGTACCTCTCATGGAAAACTTGTCAGAGAGACATTAGTACCTTCCAGTTGTAATTATATATTTGTGTGTGTGTGTGTGTGTGTGTGTGTGTGTGTGTGTGTGTATCTTATCTTCTCAATGAGGTTATAAGCTTGGGGAGGGGTTGGGATCATGTTTTCCTATCTCCTGGAGTAGAGGTATCAAACTTGGACCGACTAGCCACATGCCACTCGCAAAATTCCTGCATGTACCCCAAACCAGATGTCACTCAATGGGAAATATTTGACTAAACAAACAAACACACATGTTTTTCTAAGTCAATATGTGGCCCACAGGGATCTTTATGCATGGTTTGTTGGCTGCATTTCTATTTGAGTTTGACCCCATGGCCCTACAGTAACGGCTCTTAAAATTCTCCATAGTGATGCAACCCAGAAGCCTCGCAATAAAATCCTCTAAAATCACTATTTTAATGCCTATTAACAAACAAAAAGGTCATGAAAACAAACAAACTTGGGGCTTTTCAAGGTTCTTTGCAGCACAATATGAGAAATACTGCCCTAGAGAAACTGAGAACATAGTGCCTTCCACATAGTAGGTGTTCACTAAGTGTCTGTTGCTTGGTTGATTGAGACACTTTAAAATATAAAGTTTAAATGGAGGCCATTTCTGACCCATGGGTTAGAGATGAAAGTGTGTGAGATGGGAAAGTGAGGAAGAATTGAAGGTTTTACTATGATTGGCTCCCAAACATGGCCAGGGGCCTGATTATTTCACCAGAGCCAAGTGTTTTAACAAGATCAGCATGACTGGGGATTTTCAAAGCTTAATTGAAAACATTCTTTTTCATACGTAGCACAAATTTAGAACTTATCTAGTCCAATCCCAAATTACATATTTTCCTAATAAGAAATCGCTGTAATTAAGCATCTACTGTATTCTAAGCAGCGTATTCGGTTTTGGAGATAGACAAAAATGAAATAATCCTTGCTCTCAGAGAACCTACATTCAGTTTGGGGAAGCAGCATCACATATAAGAAAATGCTAAATATAGATACAGTAAAGAGAAAATACTGGGGGAAAGGAAACACTCTTGGTTGGCATCCTAGAAGATGTCACTTGGCCTGAGTTTTGAAGGAAGCTAGAGATTTTACGATGGGGGTGATGAGGGTGTGCATTCCAGGCACAGGGAACACTTTGTCCAAAAGCAGTGAGGTAGGACACATAACATTGCGTACAAAGGACAAATAGCATAGTTTGGTGGAAGCTTAGCAACCTTGGTTGAAAAAATTTCTTCCGCAATGACCATCAATTCTTGAAGCTATATGCTTTTCTCCCCAACTAAAGCCATACTTCGTTGTCTGATATTGGTGTGAAAGTGACCCTGGGTTCTGGAAAGTTAGGTCAGATAAGTAGAAGTACTAGTAAATCTTATTAATCTGATAAGACTCATTCCTGTATAGCTCTGGCAATACACTGGGTTCAAAGACCAATATAGCTAACTCCAGTGAGGCTCATCCCTACGCAGAAGACTGGCCACTAGGTGCTTTTTCTGTCTCTCTATGTATGTCTGACTCTCTCTGTCTCTCAATCTTGCTGTGTGTCTCTTTGTTGAGAACCCTTATTCCGTAAAGACTATCTACTATTATGAAGAAAGACATCAAGGTCAAGGCATACAATACTGGGCCTGGAGTCAGGAAGACCTGAGTTCAAATCCAGACTTAGGCACTCACTAGATGTGTGACCCAGGGCAAGTCACTTAATCTCTGTTTGCCTTAATCTACTGGAGAAGGAAATGACAAACCACTTCAGTATCTTTGCCAAGAAAACCCTCCATGGGGTCACAAAGATTCAAAATCACTGAATAACAACAACAAAGTTTCATGAATATAAAGCCTGTTTTACCTATTTCCTCTCATTTTCCCTAGTTTGTTGTAGTTGGGACTTGCTTAGTTTCTTATCCATGCCTTTTTTGCATCTTTATATCACTGGTGAATAAAAACACGTAGCAAAGAATATAAAGGAATTATATGACTGAGTCACAACTGACACTTTTTGATATTTTTTAATGCCAATGTACATTTGCTTAGACCAATAAAAACTAGTATATATAATGACACAAGCTGAACAGCATTTACTGAGCACAAAAAAGATTCATCAAAGTGGACATTGGCATAAAAATAAATAACAAAGAAAGGATGAAGAATGATAATGTAGTAATATTTTTAGTTAAAATAGAAGCAGGAAACAACTTCACCAACTAATTTAGTGTGTGTGTGTGTGTGTGTGTGTGTGTGTGGTCACAAAGCAAGGAAACATCTGCTTTGGGGTATGGGATTCACTTAAGGGATTCTTCTGATACAGAAATGTGCTTGTCATGAGACACTTTGTTCCCTGGGGGAGAGCTACTGAAACTGTCTTTATTTCTTCAGTTTTCTAGAGTAAGTCACATCTGACAGCTGATTCTGCTCCTTTAGACAAGAAATCTTTTTAAGTAAAGAATATCAACATCATTAATTCTCTTGTAGAGGTGAAACTCTGATTTGTTCTGGATTTTTATTTTACCAGTTTTGATTAATTTCTCAAAGATGAAAAGAAATTCATCAAGACCACTCTTCCAATTACCTGTCTGGTTCCCAGAGGTTCTTAATAAGCATCCAGTGTTTTGCTGAAAAATCTAGTATTCACATGATGCCACGATAGACTTCAGACAAATCTATCTTGATTGTAATGATAACACTAATATATAAATAATAGCTTATGCTTGCATAGCACTTTACAGTTTACAAAAAAAAATTCATACACATCCTATCAATTGTGTCTTAATAACTTTGTGTTATACATAGAGTAAGAATTAGATGATGAAGGTTGGAGGAGCTAGTTAATTTGCCTGAGGTAATAAAGCAAGTAAATGGTTTGGGGTTTTTGTTGTGGGGTTTGTTTGTGTGTTTGTTTTTGCCTTTGTAAAATGGGGATTATAAGATTTATAGGACATATCGCACATGACTGTTGTGAGGAAACAGATTAAATATCTTGTATCAAATGCTTTTGCATACACACCTTACAGCTCTCTGGAAATGCCAGTTTTTCTTAAGTGGAAATGCCCAGACTAGAATCCAGGCCTTTAGACTTTTGATTTTTTTCCTGCCACTATGCCATACTTTACATGTAATTTGAAATCCTTTTATAAAAGTTGCTAAATGTAGGTAGCTAAATTTAAATTTAGGATTTCTCAAGGGCTTCTTCACTTTTATCTTCTTACCAAGCTAGACCAGATGTCTTAGCTTGGAAATAATGAATATTCTTGTAAATTTGCTGAGGTCAGGGATTATTTTCTTTGTGGGAGAGGGCATACTTTTTTATCCTCCAAACCTAGTACAGTGCCTTACACATAAGAGTAGTTTAAAATGCTCATTTAATTGCTACTAACCTTAATTGAACTATATTGCTAGCTTTTTTTTTTTTAAAGCTTCCTGGCTTTAAAAAAATAAAAGTCTCTGGTTTTCTTCGAAACATGCTTTTAGTGAGACTTTGATGCTCACCAACTTCATAGTTCATCTGGAGAGATAAATAGACATTGAGGAGTTCAGGTCCCAAACAAGTTTCAGTCTTTCACTGTCAGCTGTAATAGTAATTTAAAAGAGTAGAAGCAGAAGTTTGAAAGGCAGATTTATTTAAACCTATGGCTATACTAAAACAAGCAGATCTTGAAAATGAATTTGGATGACTAAGAGGACAGTTGTGTTATTTCCTGTTTAGTTGAGTGTGTTCTGGGCTATAACTTAAGGCTTTTGTTAAAACACCCTAAAAAATGAATTTTAAAAAGAAACCAGAGATCTAGTAGATAAAGAAGAGGTCTTGGAACCAGGAAGACCTGGGTAAAAGCTGACACTTGATGGCTGTGTGGCCCTGGGCAAGTCACATCCACTCTAGAAAACTCTCTGACTGTAAGTTGTAGCTAGAGGAAATTTCCTTATCCAGGAATATACACCTATACCATTGAATGTATACCTATACCATATATCCCCTATACCAGTAAAATCACAAATCTAGCGATTATCCCTACTCACCTACCACTCACCCCAGCACACATATGAATGAACGACCTATATTGCTCATCCATCAGGACACACATTTTGGACAGATTTTGCAAATGGACCATGAGCTGGGTCCACAAATGAACAGGACAGCAGACTGGATTGCCATTTAGAACGTACCTTGCTTTCCATGACCCCAAGCTGCTCCCTGAAGCAGTAGTCCATTTTTTTAAAATATCACTATTTTCCTAGTGAGGTTATGTGACTGTTATTGATGGCATAGTGTAGCCTCAGAGAAAGTGAAGTTGAGGATCTTCCAAAGGACCGTGAGGAGACACATGGTGGGCATGATTAGGATATAAAACATTATAAAAGGAATTATTCAGGGGAGAAAATATAAAGGCTGGCATCAGAGAAATGTATGAACAGAAAAAAAAAAAGGGATAGGCATATGAGAGTGAAGGACAACTGATGTTCAGCCAGTGGTCTTTATTGGAGCATTCTCAAAGTCAGACAACAGGAGGACCTAAGTGTATTTAGGTTTCCCTGCCCCTCTCCCCCATGGTATGCTAAAGGGAGGATATAGACAAGACTTATAGGACATAGAGGCACACATGAGGTGTGATCTGCATTGATGGGGAAGAATATTTCTATTGATGAAATGTATATTAGCAAAAAAAAATATATTAGCACAAAAAAACCTTAAAGGGAAAGGAAAATTAATAGTAATGGAAATTATAATATAATACTTTAGGTTTCTATAGAGTTTTCTTTTTAAGAGTTTGAAGAGTGTTTACACATATCTAGCTTATATTGGAAGCCTAACATCTTACTAAAATATAGGTTCTGTGATGGCATAGGTCATGTTCTACCTAATAATGGCACCACCTCTAGCAGTGAAACTAGAAGAAATGGACAAAATGCACTTAAAACATTTTTTTTGAAGGGGGGAAGGCAGGGCAATTGGGGTTAAGTGACTTGCCCAAGGTCACACAGCTAGTAAGTGTGTCAAGTGTCTGAGCCTGGATTTGAACTCAGGTCCTCCTGACTCCAGGGTGGGTGCTCTACTCACTGCATCCCTAGCTGCCTCTACTTAATACATTTTTGAATCAATAAAAGATAAGCATAACACTTACCTTTAAGGGAAAAAGTGAGATATAAAAAAAAGTTAGTGATTTACCCAAGGTCATATAGTTGGAGAGGGTAAGGGAAGGACAAAAACAGGCCACAATACATAACAAATAAAGAGCTAGTAAGAAGAATAAAAGTAAAGGATGTTATCAAGAAAAAGAAGTCATAAGTTGAGAGCAAGGGAAAACGACGAATCAGCCTCTGAGCTTCACTGTCAAAAGGAAGCCCCAGTATGTTGATTGGACTCCTTGTGATAAAATTGTGGGAACACAGGAAAAAGATTTACACTAGATGGTCAGGCAAGAATGGGTTGAGCTCTGTGGTGGTAATATGCACATTGATGAGATTCCATTGGAGTTATTTGAATAATTACAAAAATGAAATCACTACTTTACTTTCCTTTTAGGTAATGACTCAAAAATAAGTTGGAAATGTTAATATGCTCACGATGAACTCTTGAGAAAAATAAAGATGTTTTAGAATGACTTGGAGAGTTATATAAAATGAGCATATTGGTGTATTTTTTTCCATGCTTTAACTGATTTATTTTAACAGTGGACTCTAATCCCTACTGACTGAAGGAATGAAGTTAATAGCAATGCCAAAAGCATTTGGACACAATTAGGGTAGCCGCTGGGTCTCCTTTTCCCTCTCATGTTGTTTTTTTTTTTCCCTTGAACTATCTTGTTTTAAAGTGAAGAGAAATTAATATTCATAAGATCTAGCATACTATTTCAAACACAGGGAATACTGATTAAAATAATAATAATAATTATTATATATGCATACATAAATATATATAGTATGTGTACATATGAGGCATATATAAGGCTTACATAAAGTAATTTCTGAGTAATTCTAATATATGTGTGTACATATATATACATATACACATACATATAGGAAACGGGAATTTTTATTAACATATATACCTAATTTGTATACATGTTAGGTATTATTGTTATTGTCAGTATACATACCGTGTGTGTAGTATGCGTGTGTGTGTGCATGTATATATGTGTGCATGTATATAGGTGTGCATCACTTTAAGGTTTGCAAAGGGCTTTACATATGCTATCTCACTGGATTTGAATAATGATGCCCTCAATCACCCTCAAACTTCCTCAGTGTGATGACAGCCCAGGTACCTCTTAAAATCATTTCTCTCCTTGCTATCACTAATGTTTTTCCCATTCATTTGCCATTTTTTCTCTAAAGTCCTCTACTCTTTCATTTACTTAACCTAAGCCTACCTGTCAGCCTTCTCCCTCTTCAGTAAAACAAATTAAAGATGATATCACTTTTTCCCCTTTTCCCAACATCATGTAAATGTTGTCACTTTGGGTGGAGGAGTATGTCAGGACATTTATGTGAAGAAAGGGCAATGGCAAGCAAAGATGAGAGACCAAATAGTTTGAGAATCACAGATTTAACATTTGATTCTTTTCTCCCCTATCAATGCTGTTAGCAAGTAAATCTAATCACAAAGTAAGCATAGACTTTTGATTGAGGAGGAACAGAAGACCAGATCAGTGTCTTCAAGGAGCTTACAGTGTTAAATGGCACAGTGAACGCAAATATGTAAGTAAAACTATATATCTTATGAACCAAGTGCAGTAAGAATATACATTAAAGAATATTTACTCTGAGTACCTATGTTAGTATTATTTGTTTCTTTTCTCAAATGCATGTGCCTCTTATAGTTATAATTCCAAACCATGAGAGCTGTTTGGTAAGAGTTTACAAAATGTCTCCTATGCCTCCAGATAAGCTCTGAGATCTCCAAGTTTCAGCTAAAGGCAATTTGACACTATGGTCCTATGGGAACGACAAGGCCATCACTGGTATCCCTTAGCCAAGGGCAAGAATTTGAAGGGTTTTTTTTTTTTTTTAGTTTTAAGTGGAATCTTATTCCAAGTATCTTTTCTTTTCCTTTTTTGGGGGTGAGATGGGGAGTTAAAACACACAAATATGGTAAACATCCAATAAATTCTCAACACCATACCCTTGCTTGATAATATTAATCATAACACAATATTTTGTCATTGACATACATCAAAACTCCCTTTGAATTGCCACCTTAACTTCCAAGGAAACAAAAATCTTTCCTCTGCATTTCATTTCTCTGTTAGTAGTTGAGCACTAGATATTGCCACCTTGCTTCTTTCTTTGAATCTTGACCCAAAAGGACACTGTTGTATTGCTTCTATTTCTAGAGACTCAAAACTCTGATATATAAAGGTATCTAATGATGTTGAGATGAAGTTCTATTAGCCGGAATGCTACAGAGACAGCAAAATGTTATTTTGGAAAAGAAAAAAAACACACCTGGCAGGGGATTAAAAAGTAACGAGTTTCTTTCCATTCTCCCTGCCCCCCCCCTCCCAAAATCCTTGTGTACAATTAAAGGGTATCAGTAAGTCTGGTTTCCACTATAATGCTGATTTGAATGTCATTTGTAAAAACAATCCAATGTTAATAAAATACTAAATAAATCTAAATCCTGACATTCTTGGATAGAAACCACTAAGAGAGACAATAGAAGGATCAGGATGAAAAGTAAAATTTGGCTGTCTACAGAAGCCATCTTTTTTCTCCTTAAAGATAGTAAAAATCCATGCCATACTTCTTAATGCTACTTAACACTATAAAATATACATTAAAATATTGGAATACTTGTTCAAGAATATTTTTAAGGAAAAGCTGTTGCTTTTTATCAGCTACTAGGAAAAAAAACTTCAATCAATGAACTTATTGATTGAGAAGCATAACAGTAGATAGAGATCTGGCTTCAGCATCAGGAATACCTGGATTCCACTTCTACCTCTGATTCATGCCAGCTGGATGACCCTGGATGCGTTACTTAACTACTCAGTACTCCAGGAAAGATGCTAAAGCTATGAACAGCAGGCAGTATCTGATATGTGCTGGAAGAGGAAGTTCCTCCCAGGGAACACCCTACAGTGATCCAGGAGTGGGGAACCAAACCTTGTGAAGTTTAGATTCAGTTAAAGGGCTGCACTTGAGGACCTAGAAGGCCACATGTGGTCTCAAGGCCCCACCCTTGGTCATTAAACCATTGATTTGGTTTAACAAACATTTAGGAAGTGCCTACTATATGCCAGGCATTATGCTCACTACTGGGGGATCCAGTCTCTAACTTCAAAGAGCTTGTACTCTATTGAAATATATGACATGTTCACAGATAAATCAATACAGGAGTGATACATGTCTGTGATTATTTTTGGAATAAATAAATTATTTCCGAATAAGTAATTACTTTGATTTATACAGCCAATTTTATTGGTATAGCTTGGAATAGGACATCTGAACAATAAAACCTCACATATCACTGTGTTTTGCACCCAAGGCATTTGTGCATTAGAGTTGGCTGTGTGTAAGTCTGATACCCCTATTAAGCAGTGTGGGGACAGTGCATTGCCTAAGCTTTGACTCTCCTCTGAGACCTAACGCAGCTCCTTGCACATGGATTGTTCCTCATTAATGTTTGATGAATTGAATTGAACACACAAATCAATCAGCCAACAATAAATGAGCACTTATTAATTACTTACTCTGTCCCAGGAAAAAGAGTCTCAAACCTAGTTTTACAAAATTTTAGGCATGGGAATTGTTCACAATTGCATTTTCCCCAAAGAATTTATATCCAAGAATATATTTATAAGGATAGCATCATATATGACATATGAAATAAACTCTCAATTTTATATGTGAGAGGAAAGAAGGAAGACCAAGGAAGCAATTAGAGGTGGGAAAGTGAATTGTTTTCAAATTCTTCTTGACGTTATCATCTACTCTGCTCAGGTATTATATTTAGTTCATATACATAGGATCACTTTTTGACTTAGCCCAGAATAAGGGGTCCTTTTAAGCCAAAACAATTATGTCCCTACTTCAGGGAAATATGAACTAGAAAGTTTTCTGAATGATCACAGAACTGCTTTAGGCTGCTCTCTTTCCTCATCTGAGAAATGATCAGATATGAACATTGAATGGAGTACAAGGGAGCAAGACAAGGAAAGTAGAGATTTATATTGTTATTGTGGGACTTCCATACTGCAAATAATCCATTCAGAGATGGCGACCCATTTAAACATAGTTTTTAAAAAAAACACACCTTGTCAATGTAGGAACATTGATTCATCAGCAATGATCCTTTCTATTAGCACTGCTAATTGAGTTGACTAGATAGGTTTCTTTCTTTTTATAAATACAAATTTGCTTTATTTTCTTCTAGTGTGCTTTAATTAGTGTGCTTTGATGGTAAATCATACTAAAATTGAGTTAGACTTTACTTCAAACTGGGTTATTCTTTTTCTGTAATTCAAGTCCATATATTCTTGCTTTGTCTTTTCGTCAGTTTTTTTTTTGAAAATTAAAAGATGCCTTTCAGTATCATATCTTAGCTCTCTCTCTTTAAGCTAAATTCATCTTCTCAGCTTTTATATCATTGCACACGGTGTTGCATTACTCTCTAGTCTCTCACCATCTCCACTTAGGCTTCAATAAATCCATGATCTCATCAATCCAGGTAATCCTTCTCATGATCCAGATCTTACCCAATCTATGCCTTAAGATCCTGTGAATTTTTTGTCCATGTCTTCCCATGAATCCTCCACAGAGAAATTACCCAACATTCTAGAGGCCTTCCTCTAGAATTAAAAAATAAAATAAAAAATTTACATGTGTAGGGTAACACATCATCTGTCCTTGTGTTATGACCAGATCATCTAGATGTTCCATCTGATGTATGATAATGTGACCATTATACTCCTAGACTATAACAAGGCTTCACTTCACTTTCAAAATCCACTGTCTTTGCTCCTATTCATGAGGTGCTGAATGAAGCTGAAAATAAAATATGAAACTCTGCTGACTAGATCCATTCCAAATGTGTATTACATAGTCTCAACTGGGCCTTCACTGTGGCAAGGTAATAATTTTATACCTCTCTAATTGACTCACTATCCCTCTTACCACAGTGGCTTTTCCAAACCTTTTCATCACTCCTCAATTCTCCAATAGTTCCCCTTCCTCATACCTGCTCAGTTGAGAACCTTGCCTCATATTTCACCAGAAAAAAAAGAGGCTACTTACCAAGACCTCCCTCTTCCTTATCTCTTATCACTCAGATACTTTCCACCAGTCTTTCTTCCACCCCTGTCTCACAAGAAAAGGCAGCCCTTCTCATTGAAAAAGCAAACTCCCCTTCATACACAAGAGATCACATTCCATTCTATCTTCTCCAGCAGAACACCTGCTCTATCATTCCCACTGTCTTGCTAATCTTCTTTCTCTTCCTGCTAGCTGATTCTCTACTGCCTACAAACACACATGTCTCTTCCCTCCATAAAAGCCCCTCACTTGATCCACCCATCCCTGCTAGCCCTCATCCTGTATCTGTTATCATTTTTGTGGGCTAAACTCCTTGAGAAGCCTATCTGTAACCCAGGCCTCTGACTCCTTTCCTCTCTCTCTCTTCGCAATTCTCTGCACTTTGGATTCTGACTTCATCATTCAACTGATACTGCTCTCTCTAAAAATACCACTGATCTCTTAATCATCATATCTAATGACCTTTTCTCAATCTTGATTCTTCTTAACTTCTCTGCAGCCTTTGACACTACCACCCTCTTCTCCTTGATACTCTCTTCTCTCTAGGTTTTCATGGAACTATTCTCTCTTCATTCTCTTCCTACCTGCCTGACCACTCCTCAGTATTCTTTGTGGGGTGTTCATCCAATTTACTTCATCCACTAACTATGAATATTTCCTCTGGTTCTATCCTGGGTCCTCTTCTCCTCTTCTCTTGTCTCTATTATTTCTCTTGATGTTCTTATCAGTTTGCATGAATTCAACTATGATCTCTATGTAGCTAATTCTCAGATCTGTTTGTCTAGCCCTAGCCTGTATCCAGTCCTTCAGTCTCATATTTCCAATATCTATTGGTCACTTTGAACTGGCTATCTCATAGGCATATTAAACTCAACATATTCAAAATTAATTCTTTACCTTTCACCCCCAACTGTCCTCTTCACAACTTCTTGTTACTCTTTAAGTGAACCAATATCCTCCTAGTCACCCAGGCTTTCAACCTAAGGATCATCCTTTATGCCTTACTTTCTCGCACTCCTCCATAACCAATCTGTTGAAAAGTCCTATCATCCTTATTTTTATAACATCTCTTGTATTTCTCCCCTCTGTCACAGTTGTCATGCTAGTGCGGGCACTTGTCACCTCACAGCAGGACTATTGCAATAGTCTGCTGGGTGATTTTCCTGCCTCAAGTTTCTCCCCACTTTAGTGTATTCTCCACTCAGCAGTGAAATTGATCTTCCTAAAGTATAAATATAACCATGTCAACCCCCTATTAAGTGAATTCCTGTGGCTCTTTATTGCCACTACAATCAAATATGAAATTCTCTTTTAATGTATTTCAAACTCTTGAATGAAGTCTTCCATATCTTACTCTAGGAATTTTCCCTGGCTGTCCCTCATGCCTGGAACTCTCTCCCTCCTTATCCCTACCTCTTAGCTTCCTTCAAGATTCAGCCAAAGTTCCACCTTCTACAAAAAATCTTTCCCAGTCCTCTTTAATCTTAGTGCTCTTCTTCTGAGATTTTCTCTAATTTATCATGTTTGTACACAGTTGTTTATGTGTGGTCTCACCACACACACACACACACACACACACACACACACCAATAAACTCCTCAAGGGCATTGACAGTTTTTATGTTTCTTTTTATCTCCAGTGTTTAGCATAGTATCTGGAATATAGTTGGTATTTAATTATTTTTAGTTGATGATTTAATGAGATTTTTGGCCATTCAAAAGAGATTGGCATAACAATTCACCAAGGAAAACAAAATAGATGAAGACTACATATTGGTCATATTATGAAATATAGTTATATTGGTAGCCTAGGAAGTTAGTCCATCAGTACATATAGTTTAGACATGTATAGACAATGAGGTAGGCTCAGAGTTAAAGATGGAGAGAGTAGGTAGATTTGTATTTGGGAAATTGTGTGGCACTTCCAATAATCATGTATTATTCTCTGATGCTGAAACCTGTCATTTAACACAATTATTACCACAAAACTTCTACATGGCTACAAACCATAGAATACCATGATCTCTAGAGAATTAAAATTTAAGATGACCTAAAGGGCAGGACAGAAACATGCGTGGGGTATTAGTAGACCACAAAATATAATGAACAAAGACTTGAATGCCAAAAGATGGTTTAAAAACAATATCAAGGAAATATATGATTGGAAAAGGTGGAGGGCAATAAAGAAAGAATAGATGGACAATTCAAATGATGTCATGGTACCCAGTGTTTCCACAAATTTTGTTGGGTTTTTTTTTTGGAGGGGGGAAGGCAGGGCAATTGGGGTTAAGTGACTTGCCCAAGGTCACACAGTAAGCATGTCAAGTGTCTGAGGCCGGATATGAAGTCAGGTCTTCCTGACTCCAGGGCCGGTGCTCTACTCACTGTGCCACCTAGCTGCCCCCACATATTTCTTAAAATGTGAATCTAAAATGGGACATGACTAATACTGAATACAGGAAAAAAAATCCCTTTGTATTTAGTATGTTAAAGAAACTAATAGGGGTAGTAGTTAGGTCAAATGAGTAACATAAGTACAGTATTTTGAAAACCAGGTAGTACTAAATAAGTGCCAACTATTATTATTGTCAGAAGTAATAAAAATCCTATTAACACTGAAGATTCATAGTAAGAAAACTGGCAAATATAACAAACATTGGACATAGTCAATGTTGGAAGAGCTATGGAAAGATAAGTATAACATTACATTTTTGGTGGAATTGTAAATTGGTATAGCAATTCTGGAAAGAGATTTGGAATAGTATTAGAAACATGACTGAAATGTTTATGACCTTTAACCAAGAAATCTGCTAGGCTAACCCCAATAGGTTAAAGACAAAAAGGTGCTATCTATTCCAAGACACTCATAGCAGCACTTTTTTTGTTGGCAAAGAACAGAAAATAAATAAGACACCCATCATTCAGGGAGTGGCTGAATAAATTGTCCTGCGTGTATGTAATGGAATCTTACTGTGCCTTAAAAAATGATGACTATGGAAAATTCAAAGGAATATGAAAATTCTATAGAAATGGATGTAAACTAAAGTAAGCAGAATTAGGTAAACAATATGTCAAACAACCACAACAAAGTAAATGGAAGGAACAACCCTAAAAAACCTGACTGTTTTGTAATTATAATCATCAAGTTTGTTCCCAGAGAAGCAAGAAGAAAGTGCAGTCCCCTCCTTTCCTTGTAAATGTAGGGGATCATGTGGGTGGACCATTGCAGACTCAGTATGGAGTCTGACAGTATATACAAGATTTGAGCTCGTGCATTATATAAGATTTCTCTGAATCTCCCCAGCAGTTAGATCTTTCCCTAAAAAAGCTAGCTTGTAAATATTTGTACATACTTCTACGTGTTTATGATTTCTTCCATGATCTATGCTGAAAACTTCTCAAAGAGAGGGTATATTCCAGTTTCTCTTTATGTCTCTAGAATCCAGCAAGGTGCTTAGGACATAGCAAATGCTTAATACATAAATGCATATAGATTCACTGATATGCCTGTTAAGTTTGCTGTTTAATTTTTTTTTCTTTCATAAAAAAAACCCCTTTGTTATAAGGGATAGCCTACAGGGTAAGAGAAGAGGAGTGATTTAATTCACATCATTTCTGTCAACTAATATACTAGGCTTTAGTTCTTGGGGATTAAAAATTAACAAATTTTCACAGGTAGCTAGATGTCATAGTTGATAAAGTGGTGGACTCAGAATCTAGAAGTTTGATTCCTGCTTCTGGAATTTTCCAGCTGTGTGACCCTGGGCAAGTCACTTAACCTCTCCCAGCCTCAGTTTCTTCATCTATAGAATGAAGATAAAACAATAGCACCTAATTCATGGGGCTGTTGTGAGGATCAAAAGAGATAACAATTGTAAAGTGCTTTTCTTTTTACAAGCTTTAAAGCACTAAAATGATTTATTATTATTTCTATAGTGTCTATTATATACTCAACACCATGAGAGGTCATGGTGGGGGAGGGAAGGATGAGGAATGAGTTCTCACAGAGTGTATCTGCCATCAATGAGGTTATAATCCAATTGAGGACATGAGACAAATACCCATGAAACAAATTAAGTGATTAAACTGTGCAGTACTTACTAGCCATAAATGTAATGAGTTTTTTTTTTAATGTGAAAATTAAGAGGAGTTGAAAAAAAGATATAGGCATTGAAATGGTCCTCTTAGAAACAGGTGAAATTCAATTTAGTGCCAGAGGCCTGACAAGGAAGCTTTTAACCCTCCTCTTGACAGTACATGAACATTGCATTCAGTTCTAGAAGCAACATTTTAGGAAAAACAGTGACAAGCTTGAGGGCATCCAGAGAAAGGTGAACAAGGCGGTGAGGGGAGTTGAAATTAAAGAATCATTTGAAGAAACTGGGATGTTTCTTTTCACAGAGACTTGGTGGGGGAAGGGGAGGGTGAAGTGATAACTGGTTTTCAATATTGGAAAAGCTGCTAAGTGAAAGAGAAATTTCAGTTTCCTTTTATTAAACACAGATGAGAGAATTAGGAGAAATAAATGGAAGTTGCAGGGAGGTAGATTTCAGCTTGAGTAATGTAAAATCTTCCTAACAGAATTGTTCAGAGTTGAATCAGTTACTTTGGATCTAGGGAATCCCTGATTTCTAGAAGGCTTCATATAGAAACCGTAAGATTACTTGTCTTGTAGAGGGCATTCATGCTCATATATGAGTTTAAATAGGTGATCAATGAAGTTCCTTTTAACTCTGATATGCTATGATCCTTTGACTTAGAAAGCTCACAAGTAAAAATATTTAATTGGGATTTATATGCGTTAAGGTAATGACTGAGTAGTGATTTTATATGAGTGTAAGAAAATAGTGTTAATAGTTAAGAACATGACATTCTAGCAGAAAAAATTGAGATATACACATAATTAAAGGTAGGATGAGAAAAAGAAATCCAGAAAAAAAGAAACAAAGGAGTAACGGAATAAAGAGATCAAGTACAGGGTCGTAGAATCCAGAAGAGACAAAAGGTTTCCAGAGATAGATAGTTAACAGTGCCAAATGTCAAAGACAGGATAAGAAGATTGAAGACTGAAAAAAAGGCTGTTGGATTTCACAAGAGGGTCATTGGTATCCTTTAAGAGAAGAATTTCGGCTGAGTGGCAGGGGGCATAGGCCAAATTACAAGGGCTATAGAAGAGAATAAGGGGGCAGAAGATGAACACAATGAGTATAGACTGAACATTCAAAGAGATAGATAGAAAAAAAGGTGAGAGTCTGGAAGACAGCTAGAAGTATAAGCAGGATAATGAATTCTTTTGTAAGAACATTTTTTTAAGTGTGTAATGCAAGAAAGTCATGGAGAGTAAAAGAAGATGCTAGAGTAGAAGAGAATGAAACTTTTAACTGAAAATTCAGGGGAAAGGAGAAAAAAGTGGAGATAAACTATTAAACTGGATACTATGAACATAGAAAAGAGTGACTGAGAAAAATAATAGTGCTTGTAATGTGATATTCCCAAGATTAGAGTTATACAAGAAAGAAGAAAGACAAGAAAAGGTTACGATTATATAAAGATCTATTAAGAACAAGAGTAAAGAATGCCATCTCTCTCTCTCTCTCTACATATATATGTATGTATATATATACATGTATATGTATATATATACATATATATATAAATACATGTATATGTATATATATACATATATATATATAACATTTTTAAAAGTTATATAACAAGAGTGAGGGAAAAGTCATGGAAAGATATAACTGGAAATGTTAGAGGGAAATAAGATTCTAGGGAATAAGGCATGGCCTTTTCTATTCATCTATATATTGTAAGTAATAAGAAAAGTAACTTACATTTTAGCATAAGAAAAATGACCTTATTGATACCACCAAACTTGAGAAGAAGGGATTCAGAGTAGAAGAAGATAATGGAGAGACACCGCATTTCAAAGAAACAGATCTATTAGAATGGGCAGTAGAATAACTTTTTTTTGCACAGATACTTTTAATTGGACTCAACAAGTATTTCCCAATCAAGGGGACTTTTGACTGGTCCCTATGACATCATCTCCCCCAGTATAGTGAATTCTCTTTTAGGAAAAAAAAAGGAAACTCAGTTAAGCAAAACTATCAAAATTTGCAATGATGACTGCTAGGACAAAGAACTTTGCACTTTTACCCTGCCATTTCTTAAAAGAAAGGAAAGAATTGTTTTGACAACCATCTGAAACCAACATTGACCATTATTTCTTAAGTAAATTCTGATGTCCTTTAGCATCCTCACAATCCTGCTTATTTAATTTTTCATTAATTCATTAAAATCTTCCCATGCTTCTCATAATTATTCATATATACAACTTCTTATGTTCAGTTATTTCCCAATAACAAGGTAAATAATACTTCTCCAGGATTTTGCAAATAGTGTGACTGTGAATTTTTTGTTTTATGTGGGACTTTTTGCCATTGACTTCTGCAGTGTATAAACCTAGTAATAATATTTCTACATCAAAGACTATGAGCAGTTGAGTCACTTTTCTCATATAATCCAAGCACTGTTTTCTGCAGTGGTTAGAAGATTTCACAGCTCCACCAACAGTGTATTGGTTTGCCTGTCTTCCAACCCACATTGAATGATTTTATCTTCTACCATCATTTACAATTTAATGATGTGAGATAATATTTGTTTGGTTTTAATACACATTTATCTTCTTATTTTTTAGTGATTTGGAGCATTTTTCATATGATGGTTGCCATTCTTCTTTTAAAAACTGTTAATATGCTTGGAAATTCTGTATTAGGAAATGACCAGTCTTAGAAATGTGTGCCAGTTCCCTATAGTCTTAGATATCTGAATTTTATCTGAGATGTTTGATGAAAATTTTTCCTTAATCCTTATTTTTTTTTGGATATATTAATTTGGTTCATGGAAAATTCTTTTAACTTTATATGACTGAAATTATGCATGTTAAAAATCTATGTTCTATTCATTGTTTGGTTGTGAATTGCCATCCTAATCATAGTTGTTAAAGATATCTTGCTTTCTGCTTATTTTTAATGATATCACCTTTTATATTGATATGTTTAATAATAATATTTACCATTCATACTATGCCTTAAGGCTTTCAAAATGCTTTATATATATCCACTCATTTGATTATTGATTTATTTAATATATATTAGTACATGTTATATGATTTAAAATAATAGTCTAAAACAACTGTAGGCAAAACTTCTTTGCTAGTAGTTCCTGCCAAATAAGTTGTTGCTCTCCCAGCAGTTTGTAATCATGTACATTCATGTGCTTCTAAATTTTGATTAAGTTGTCTATTCTATAGATTAACTTTTCTATTTTTATAATCAAGAAGTCTTGATAGTTTAATATATAGTTTTTAAGATAATATTAGTTCATTTTTTTTCATTGTTTCCCTGGAAATTCTTGACCTTTTGTTTCTCCATGTGAATGCTGTCAAATTATTTCTAGTTTTGTAAATTAATCATGAGATTTAGTACTTTAGTATTTAAGTTATTAATTATGTTAGTTATTTTCATAGTATTGAAGCCTTCTTGTATCCTGGTATAAATCAAACTTGGATAAAACAAATAAGTTTTTGGATATATTGCCATAACCTCTTTGCTAAATTTTTAATCATAATGTTAGGGTCAACATTCATTAATGATATTGTATTATACTTCTCTTTCTCTGCTCATAATATCAAGCATTGAGGTGATATTCACCCCTGTAAAAATTTACAAAGCTGAGATTAAATTACAGCAGTAATCATTAATCTGAAAATCACAGGACAGAAGAGAAAGAAATTATATCACATCCAGACAGAGCATATGGATGTTGCTTCACTGATGCAACTGATAAAACTGGTATGGAGGTGACATGCTGCAGTCCAAAGGGATTTCAACTATCCAGACATTAATCAGAATTCAATAACTAACATAAGTCAATACGCTGAGGCTAATGCTAAAAGCAGAACACGTTGATTGGAATATCTTCTTAAGAGTTCTCTGAAAGAGAGGTTTTAATTCAAAACAGGAGAGGGAAAAACTTTGCATATATATATATCTGCCAAAAACAGAAGTAATAGTGAACAGTTCCCTTAACACAGAAAAGAAAATAGCAGTAGAGATCAATAATTCACCAGAGAATACATTCCAAAAAAGAGTCAGCAATTCTGAAATATAACCTGCATTTGGGGAAAACAAGTTTCATAGGGCTCAGAGAAAAAAAAAAAAAAGGAGAATTTCATGGCCTGAAATTCTATGGAGGAAGTATACTCAAGAATACCCCAAAACTCTCAAAAGTCAAATTCTGGTGACACTAATAGGCTTGATTCTAATGGCAAAGGAAAGAAGGAATATTAAAGAAATTGATATGGATGACCTGTAATATTACTGATTAGATTATTTCAAGATATGTAATATTCAGTTGTTCAACATTTTATTAATTTTTACTATCCATCAGGCACTGTGCTAAGTGATAGTGACTCAAAGACAAAAGTGAAACAATCCCAGCCCTCAAAAAGCTTATATTCTAAGGGAGGAGATGGTGTGTGTGTATGTGTGTGTGTGTGTGTGTGAGAAAGAGAGAGAGAGAGAGAGAGAGAGAGAGAGAGAGAGAGAGAGAGAGAGAGAGCAACATAGTTTTGAGAAGGAGCTAGGGAAAATCAGGAAAGGTTTTATATATAAAGTGATGCTTGAACTGAGCCTTGAATGCAGCCACGGTTTGTAGATGTGAGGAGAATATGCATTATAAGCACTGGAGATGGTTAATGCAAAGGTGGGACATTGAGGGTTACGTGTGTGAAACAGTAGGTAGATTGAACACTGGAAAGGTAGGGAGGTGACAGGTAGTTAGGAAACATAAAGGCCATTTAAAAGAAGAGCTAATACATGATTCAAGAAGCAACAAGAAGCCAATGGAAGCAAGGGTAGGTATTGGAAGATATTAATACAAAACAATACATGGAACTGTAAAGACAACATCAGGAGCATTAAAGCTCTGAATGAACAATTAAGCTGGTGATGAAAACTAAGGACAATTTAAAAAAAATCTTTTAAAGCTATATTGTAGGTAACAAGAAGATTAAAGAAAAGTTAGATCCAGTGTTTGGGGTAGATGGAGCACTGCTAATAGACAAATATTTTCTCTGCTAAAGAAATATAAAATAAAAATGGTTAATGGGATTATAAAAGTCTTCCAGATAAGATGGTGATATGTTAGCACCTAGAAGAGCTAAGATCAACCATGAATATCCCAGTAAATTTCTAAAACTGTACTAGAAGGAAATAAAGAAAGTCAAAGATAATTATCTAAGCTTTTCCATCTAGTTCAGGGCTGCACAAGAAAACTTCCAGAAACCTCTGAGCAAAGACAATCCAGGATAGGCAGAAAGCACAGTGCATAGGTAGCCCAGAGTCATCATAGAAGACAGGCTATAGCACTGCCCAGACAGGTAGCAATGGACAGTACCAGAGACAGTACCAGATAAGTGCCCAAAGACCAGATGCCAAGTAGCTCAGCATTCAGTTAGCTCAATACCAGCACCCAAGCAGCCTGTGACCATCACAGAACCCCAGTAACGTATGACCAAACCAAAGTAGTAGAAACACGGGCAGGCCAGAGTTCAGACAACCAATATCTGAGCCACAGCAGAAAAAAAAAAAGGTCTAGGAAAGGACCTAGGAATCAATGGACCTGAGATCTTGCAGGAGGCACGTTACAGCACATTAAAAGACATCTGCTTGGTACCTGTTTACAGAAAATATTGGAGTGAATCTTAGGTTTGAGACAGTTCTAGAAAGTAGATATAGAGGTATCTAGGTGAAAATCTAAGTTAAGCCACCAGAAAACTAAGCAAAAACCCAGGAATTCTTGCAGAAGGAAAGGCCCCAAGTCTTAGTCCCCACATGTAGAACCAAGCAGGGGCCTGCCCACCCCATTCAAGAGTCACTCAAATGTGAAACTGAGGCTGGATATGAGCAAGAAAAAGAAATTTATAAACCTAGTGAAGAAATACTATGGACTGAGAAGCCCAAGAGGTGAGTCCAGAAGAAGTGATTCACTAAGTCTAATCAGAGACTTGACATAAAGAATGACCTGGCCACAAGGACTACACTGGGAAGAAATGAAGCAAGAAATATAAAATGTAAATATAGAAATATAATATATAAAAATTATAATAAAATCATTATAATATATCAATAACTATAGTATAATATATAATAATATGTAAGAAATATAAAATGTAATGTTAAAATAATATCTAGGGATGTAAAAATAGGAGGAATTAATAGTTTAAAAGAGCAAGTAACAAACTTTACACATGATTGGACTCCCTGAAAATTAGAAAAGTCAAAGCAGAAAGCAATAAATCCATGAGACAATAATAAAATTAAAATGAAGTCCAAAAATTGAAGAAATAGAATAAAAAGAGTAGAAGAAAATAGAGGACATAGTATTAAAAATGTGACTATAAAAATATGTCAAGGAGAGATAATCTTAGAATCACTGGACTTCCTGAAAAATATGACCAAAAAGAAAGGAGCATAGATACTATATTTCCAGAACTGCCCCCACCCACCCAAAGAGAGAGAGAGAGAAGGAGAGAGAGAGAGAGAGAGAGAGAGAGAGAGAGAGAGAGAGAGAGAAATCTATTTGAACCAGGAATTAAAAAAAATAGGGAAAAAACCTCACTAGTCATTTTGTGAAAGAAACCCCCAAATTTAAACTCAGAACTTTGTAGCTCAAACTCAAAGCTTATAGGCCATAGGAAAAAAAAATGCTATAAGCCAGTTCCCCCTCCCCCACAAAAAGAAAAGAGATCAAGTACCATGGGAACTATAGTCAGGATTACTTTTAACTAGGCAGCTATCACCATAAACGCAAGTAGTTCTTGAAATACCATATTCCAAAAGACAAATATAAAGGCTTATCACCAAGAATAACTTACCCTTCAAAATACTCATAATACAACAAGGAAAAAATGACCTTTAATAGAAGAGAGGACTTTCAAACACTCCTAATGAAAATACCAGAGATGAGCAGGAAATTTGAAATGTAAATATAGGAGTCAGGAATAAACTATAATTGTAAATACATTTGAGCTTTAGAAAGGGCTAAAGAATGAAGTGCTCTCATTCTAATAGGAGAATAAACAAGTATCTTTTCAGAACTCTAGTGTCATAAAAAGTCAAAGAAGCAGTGAAGTAAGATAAATAGATGGCTTGGAGGTAGTTTTGTTCTGTATTGGTGGTTTTTAGAGAAGAGAAAGGATGAAAAGTAGAATACAGTATAGAAATAAAGAAGAGAGATAAGGAACTATAATCTCATTGAATAGAGGTGCAGAAGAGGAAAAAAAATTGCAGAGGAAGAAAAGGAGGAAACAAATATCATGTAAACGTCACTCTTATCTAAACCAGATAAAAGAGGATTGAATATAATTATAAACACTCTATACACACACACACACACACGCGCGCGCACACACACACACACACACACACAGAAACAGAGAGAGAGACAGAGAGAGAGAGTTCAATATAGAAATACATTAAATTCAAAAGGCAAAAGGTATCATCATTAAAGAAATAGTCATAAGCAAAACAAACATGGGGGATGGGAATTGAAAATGGGAAATTGAAAGGAAAGAGTAAAAACCTATGATTAGGTTGAGTGATGGGAAACAGAAGAGGGCCAGTAGAATAGAAACATTGTTTTCACCATATATCACAAGTGAATACACCCCTACTCTTTGTAAAGGGGTGGGGGGCAAAAATGAAAAAGTTTAAGAGAATAGAAAGAAGGGAAATGCACAGTTAACAATACAATGAAATCCCATCTTAATGCGATAAACTTTCCAACAACACAGCAAAATGGATTAGGTAGAATTCAAACACATATTGGTTACAAGAAACATTTAAAACATAATGATTCACACTAAGTTAAAATGATGTGGCAAAATCTACTGTGTTTCAGGAGAACAAAAAAAAAATCAAAGCTAGCTCTTAGAGAAAGGAAAAGTAAAAATAGACAGGGTTAAAAGTGACAAAAATGAAAACTACATAATACTTAAAGGTACCATAGGAAGTAAATTAATATCAGTACTTAATAGATATTAACCAAATGGCATGGTATTTAAATACTTGTAGAAAAAGTTAAGCAAAATTCAGAAAGAGACAATAAAACTGTAATAGCAAGGGGCCGCAAGGTACCTCTTCCAAAACTAGGCAAATCTAACAAGAAGGTAAAGAAATAATTAAGTATCTGAATGAAATTTTTACATACACACACATACACGCACACACACACACACACACACACACACACACACACACACACACACACACACACAAACACTTTGAAGAAGACATAAATAATCAGAAACTTTTTTGAGCAATTAAGCCATAGAAATTGACAATGCAGATGAAATGGATGGGTATTTACAAAATTACAAAATACTTTAAATAATAGAATAAGTAATGGATCAATTAAATAATCCAATTTCAGAAAAGGGAACTGAACAAGGAATAAGCTTTCAAAGAAGAAAAAAAAACAGGAGAGAATACAAGTGCCTGATATCAAACATTCACAGAATGATTAATTCCAATATTAGATGAATTATTTGAAAATATAGGAAAAAGGATAATTTTTTAATATAATACAAAGATGTTATCGATACTTAAACCAGGGAAAGACAGAAATAAAAATATAAACCAATATCCAAAATGAATATGAAACAAGATATTAAATGAAATAAGAACAAAGAGTCTACAACATGTTATAAATAATTATGTACTATGACCAGGTTGAACTTATAACTGGAATGTCAGACTGACTCAATATAAGGAAAGCTATAAGTACAAACAAACTATATTAAAAACAAAAATTACATTAAAATCCACCATGATTATATCAATAATATTGAAGAAATACTTTTCACAAAATACTATTTTTTATTTTAAAAAAACATAGGAATGAATGGACTTTTTCTTAATACAACATATAGTATCTACTGATTACCAAGAGCAAATGTTATGTGTAATGGAGAAAAGCTAAAAGACTTTAAATAAGATCAGGGATAAAGTAAGGATGTTCATTTTCACCATTGTTATTTGATATAGTTCAAGAAATGCTAACTGTAACAACATAAGAGGAAAAAGAAATAAAAAGAAAATATGGGCAAAGTGGAAGTAAAGCCATGATTTTTTTTTTATAGATGATATTATGATCTATATAGAGAATCTTAAAGAGTCAACTAAATTTAATTGAAACAATTAAAATTTAGCAGTTACAGGCAGGATATGAAATGAGTCTATATAAATCAACAATATTTCCATATAATACCAATAAAATCCAGTAAGGAGAGATAAAAAGTGAAATTTTATTTACTATAATTACAGGGTATGTAAAATATTTTGGAATTTATCAACCAAGATACACACACAGATTATAAGAATAAAGTTACAAAATGCTCTGTATAGAAATGTAGACCAAAATAATTGAATAAATATTAATAATTCATGGTTGAGTTAAGAAAATATAATAAAAATAACTGTACCTAAATTAGTTTATTTATCTAGTGGCATATTAATAAGCCTACCAAAAGATTATTTTAGAAGGCTGGGAAAAATAATGATGAAATTCATCTGGAGGAAGAAAAGGTCAGAGATTTTGAGGGAAATAATGAGGACAAAAGTGGAAAGGAGGCCTAGCAGTGCCAGATCTCAAATGAAAAAAAATCAGTACTCATTAAACCTAATTGGTACTGTTTAAGAAATAGAGAGGTCCATCAATGGAATAGATTAGTTAGTGAGAAAGGAAATACCTTTCACAGCTAAGAACAGGGAAAGAATTCATGACCATGTAGAAATAAAGAGAATCATAGAGGATACAATAGACAATTCTGTTGCATAAAATTAAAACATTTTTATACAAACTAGACCAATATTTCTAAAATTATAAGAGAAACAAATGGAGAGAAATTAAAAAAAACTTTCAAGCATATTTCTCTGATAAATGTCTCACATGAAAGACATAAAAGGAACTGATTCAAATATATAAGAAGAGCCATTCCTCAAAAGGTAAATCATCAAAGGATTTGAACAAGAAGTATTCTAAGCAATTTAAGCTTTCAAAAGTCATATTTTTCAGGTGTTCAAAATCAATAATAACTACAGAAATGAAAGTTCAAAGAGCTCTGAGGTTCCAAAGCAAACCTATAAGATTAGCTAATATGACAAAAAAGAAAAATGATCAATATTGAAGAGGCTGCATGCTAATGCACCAGTGGTAGAGCAATGAACTGGTCCAGCCATTCTAGAAAGCAATTTGGAATTATGCCCCCAAAGTCAGTAAACTTTGCATCCCCTTTGAGCCAGTGACACCACTGGCAAGCCTTTACATTAAAGAGTTCAATGAAAGAGGAATAGGAAGTGTATGTAGAAAAATGTTCATAACTACTCTTTTTGTGGTAGCAAAGGTCTGGAAACTAATGCCTCATTGCCTGGGAATGATTGAACAAATTATAGTATGTGAATCTAATAGAAAATTATTTCGCTGTAAGAAAAAATGAAAAGGACAATTTCAGATAAACCTGGAAAGATTTGTATAAACTGATGAGGAGAGAGCTGAGCAGAACCAGAAAAATTTATATGATGATGAAAAAGGCATGAAGGTAAAGTTTTAAAGAATTAAGACTGTGATCAATGCAATGACTAACTATGATTCCATAGGACTAGTGATGAAGCATGCTAGCCACTTCCTGACAGAGATGTAACGGACTTAAGGTTCATTTCTGGATATATCCAACATGGGAGGGTTTTTTTTTTAATTAGCTGTGCAGATTTGTTTCAATTAAAAAAATTACCTTCAATGGTATGTATGTGTGTGTGTGTGTGTGTGTGTGTGTAGTAGTGGGTACGGGTGAAGGTGGGTAGATGATAGGATTGCCAAAAAATAAAGAAAGGAGTGTCATTGAAACATTATTTTAATTCACAAAAGAAAAAGAAAGCAAATAGGAAGCACAGATACATAAGACAACTTTGAAAGTTACATAATTAAATTAGCATGACTTCATCAAGAAAAGGACACATCTAACTAACTTCATTTTCTTTTGTGATAGGGTAATTAGACTGCAAGATCAGGAAGCAGCAATAGACAAAGGACAATGAGATTTAAGTAAAATATCTGAGAATCTCTCATGCTATGCTAGTGGATAAGGAGAGACATAAGCTTGATTGTAGTAGAGTAAGGCAAATGTGGAACTTCTTGAATGAACAGGGCCAAGGAGTTAGGATGTAGTAATCTTTTTTGGAGTACCCTAAAAAGATTGTTCTGCTTAATATTTTGAGCCATTAATTTAAATGAAGGCACAGATGTCATAGTGATGAGATAACACAAAATCAGTGTCATAACAATAATAGTAATAATAAGCACTTACATAATGTTTTAAGGTTTACGAAGCACTTCATATAGGTTATCTTATTTTATCCTCACAATAACCCTGAGGTATCACCACCCCCATGTTATAAACATGAGGAAATTGAGGCAGACAGAGGTTGAAAAATTTGCCCAGGGTCACACAGCTAGTAAGTGTCTGAGGTTGGATTTGAACTCATATCTTTGTGATTCCAGGTCCAGTGTCCTACCGTTTTTCAGTGGGGCTGTCCTGTCAAAGAAGATCAATGGTCTAGAACAATTCTAACATGAAGAAATCTAACATGAAGAAATTTAATAGGTTTAATCTTAGGTTCAACTACCCCCACCCCCAATAGTTTCAAATATAGAAAGAGATTCCTTGTCCAGGGATCAGTTCATCTGACAAAAGATCTGAAGATTTCAATGGATTCCAAAGCTGATACCAGTGAATAATGCGATACTGTAGCAACAATAAAAGCTAATGGGACCTCAGGCTGCATTAAGAAAGAGGGATAGTCCTGATGTTTTCTGCTCTGCTATCTGCAGTCTTCTATTCCATTCTTGGCACAATAATTCAGGAGGAATATTGATAATCTGGATCATGTCTAGATGGTGGTCCCCAACATGGTGAGGGGACGAGAGGACATGTCCCCTAACAATCAATGGAAAGAACTGAGTATGTTTAATGGATAGATGAGAAAACTTTGGTGGGACATGGGATCATAGAAACAGCTTGTTATGACCTTCAAGTCCACCTAGTTCTGCTCCCTAATTTTACAAATTAGGAGCCAGAAGCTCAAAAAGGATAAGTAACTTGCCCAAGGTAATAAGTGACAGACTCAGGATAGTGGGGCTTCAAGAATTTGATAGGTTGTCCGGAAGAAGAGAGATTAAGCTGATTAAGGAATTAAAGAATTAAAAGGCAAGTAGGTTATACAGTGGTGGACCTAGAGTCAGGAAAATCTGAGTTCTAATCTGGCCTTAGATATTTAACTGTGTGACCTGGAGCAAGTCACTTAACCTGCTTGTCTCATGTTCCTCATCTGTAGAATAGGGATAATAACGCCTACCTCTTATTGAGTTCATGAGCACAAAATTCGCACTGTCTGTAAATCTTAAAATATTATTTAAAAGTTATCTGTTATCATTGTTGTGGTTGCTGCTGCTGTGATCATACATCTTGGTCCCAGAGGGCAAAACAGGACTAGTGGGGGAAAGTGCAGAGAGACTGGTTCAGCTATGAGTTGGACATGAGAAACAAAGAAACAAAAAGCATCCCTATAATTACAACTGACCAAAAATAGAAAGGACAGCTTTGGAAGACAGTAAAGAAATTCCTCTTCTAGAAGATTTTGAGGAATAAGCTTGATAAACACTTGTTGAGGATCAAAAGATCATGGATTTAGAGCAAAAAAAAAAAATCTCAGTTCATCTTGTCCATGATTTTTTTTCAGGTATGGATTAAGCTAGATACCCTCTGATATCACTTTTCAGTGAAATATGATGACAGTTCAGAAAACTAGTCAAAAATTTCTCTCAGAAATTTGGAAAAGCAGTGAAGAAAAAGTACTATTCTGGATTTAACACAGAACAATTGGTCAGTGAAGTGAAGGCAATAAAAAGCTTGCTGAAAAAGTAACCAGGTAATAGTAAAGTTCATAATAGCTGAGTCAAGGAAGACTGAGAAAAGTCAGAGCTATACCCTAGACTTTAGGGAAGTAGATTTTTAAAAGTTGAGAGAAGAGTGATTAGATCATTCCTAGGTAGTGTAAAAAAGAAGATTGCTCAAGAGGTTCAGAAGGTTCTTAAAGGAGAATTCTAACATGGAAATAACAAATGACTATGAAAAGGAAAAATGGGGAAGACTTCTTAAGAGTCAGACAAAAGCTACATAGAGAACAAGCTGATAACTTAGAGGTAAAAGAAAAATGACATACAAAAGATGACAGGAGGGACACAAAAACAAATGCAAAGAATCTCATGATCCTATTAGATTAGTGTCAGAAAGGCTAAAGCCCAAGAATAAAATGAAGATATGTAAAAACATCCTCAACACAATAAAATGTGTATTTTTTATCTTATCATTGTAATTCACATTGATATCACTTGATAGCATTCAGAGAGCTTTTATTACAATAACCTTGGCAGGGTAGACAATGAAAATATTGTAATGTTCATTTCACAGATGAGGAAACTGAGGCTCTGAGAGGTTCTATGACTCCCATGATCACATACCTAATAAGTATTAGAGCCAGAACTTAAATGCAGGTCCTTTTGATATACAATTCAGCTTACCAAGGGACTATTGTTAGAAATAAGTAGCCTTATATGAATAGAAAATAGAGACAAGCAAAACTATTTAACCTCTATTTTGGTCCAGTCTTCTCTATAAAAGATAATGATCAAACTGGAAAATGTAGAAGAAACATAGTTAAAATGGAATTAAATCCTTAGAGAGATGAGGAGATAATAAGAAAGCATTTAGATAATCTAAATTAATTTAAATCACCTGGTTGGAGTGAATTATACCCCAGGGTACTCAAAGAACTTGCAGGTGTGATCAAGAAATCATACCACAATTTTTGAGGAGTCATGGATTAATGATAGGGCTGCCAAAGCTCTGAAGAAGGGCAAATGTCACAATTTTCAAGAAAGGAAGAAAGGTAGATTTTGAGTACTATAGACTGGTCACCTAACAGTGTGAGTTCCTGGGGCTATTATATAATTAATCCTTAAAACAATAGTTTGAGAAGTCTTAGAAAAGAAGCAGTGATCACTAGAATTTAAAATGGGTTCACTAAGAATTCATGCCAATCTAAACTTATTTCCTAGTTTGGTTTTTTTGTTTGTTATTGTTTTTTTTCCTAAATAATATTACTGACTTTTTAGATGAGGTCAATAGAAATAACATATTTCTATCTTAACAGATAATTGGCAAGGGATTTCACGAAAGCCTCGTGGATAAGATGGATAAATGTTAGATGGTTATAATTAAGTGAATTAGCAATTGGTTAAATGGCTATGTTTAAGAGGTAGTAATAAACGGATTGAAGTCAACCTGGAAAGAAGTTTCTAATGTTGCATTGCAAGGAATTGTAGTTCACCTCATGCTATTCAAAATGTCTACTTTTTTCCTAGAGAGCTAGATGGTCTTTTAGGTCTGGAATCTGGAGAATATGAGTTCAAATTTAGCCTCAGACTCTTTCTAGTTGTATGACCCTGGGCAAGTTACTTTATCTCTGTCTGCTTCACTTTCCTCAACTGTAAAATGGGGACCATAATAGCCTCACAGGATTGTCGTGAGGATCAAATGAGAAAATATTTGATAATCACCAAGCATAGTGCCTGGCATAAAGAAACAGGATTCCAAATAACTTGATCCATTACAATAGCCATCTACATTTAGGATGATGAAATTTAATAAAGGCCCATGTAGAACACTGTGCATTTAGGTTCAAAAAGTTGAATGTGTAATTACAGGATGTTGTTAGGTAGTACTGCATAAGAAGAAAGTATAAAGGTTTTACTTGCCTGTTACCTTTAGGAGTTTACAATGCGATGTAGTTTCTAAATTAAGCAATGAAATCTTTGGCTCCCTCAAGAGAAGCATAGTATCAAGAACAAAAGCAATAATAATACCAGTAAGCTCAATATGGGCCAAGCCATGTCAAGAATATTATGTGTATGTTTTTTTTAGGGCGGGGTTATGCTTAAAGGGTGACAAGTAGTATATTTGGAAGAGGATAACGAAAATGAGAGAATCCAAAACCATAGCATGTGAGAGGAATAGTTAAAGCAACTAGGGTTATTTTGCCTTGAGAAAAGAAAACTTAAGGGAGCCTTAATAGTTATCTAAACTATTCAAAGGGTTGACATACATAAGAGGGGCTGAAGTTATTGTATATGGCTTCAAAAGGGAGGATAGAAGTCAAAAGGGAAGTGATGCAAACTAAATATTAAGGAAGAACTTTTGTTAGAGAAGTCTATGACTGGAGGGGCTATTTTTGTGAGATAATAGTCTCACATGAAAATTAGCAAGCCCTTTTTGAAATCAATCATATATTCTTTAAGATCTCTTCCAGTTCTGAGGTGGTGTTATTTGAGTTGTAAGAACTAGTTCTTGGCGGTTATGGCAAGGAATGTTTACAAGAAGACAGAAAAAGGTTTACTTTCAAATTGTTCTTTCTCTGAGACTGGGGGAAGGGCAAGAGAATAGGGGTAAGGACGTGGTATGCTCATGTAAAGATGCAGTTACATAAGGGATTTCCTACAAAATATTCTTTTTTATTTCCCTTAAAATAGATGAGGTCATTTGCCTAAGTAAAACAACTGGAAACTAAAGGAGAGTGTCCAATCTCTGCAGCAGCTTTGGGGCAAGGTGGTGTGTTTGGAAAGAAAGAAAAGAATAAAAGTTGGCAATTGTAAATTAGTGATTCATTCTACCTTGATTAGAAGGAGAATATAGTCTGACAGAATTTTTTACTTGAATATTCAGTATAAATTCCCAGAGCTAATTGGTTATTCTGTTCATGAATTAAAACTAAAGGATTGCTAGTTATTAGTACTACTTGGTCGGGAGGGAGTGTTTAAAAGTTACCTGTCTGCTATTTTAACAAGATTCTTCCAAACCTATACTGATTGTTTGCCATTCCCTTGTCATGAACCAAGAGAAATGAAAGTGGACAATGGAGATGATCCACAGTTAGGAGTTAGTAAGGCAATAGATAAAAATGGTAAGGTAAGAATGTCCAAAGGAAAGATTTGGCAACTGTTCAGGGTGCTGAATAAGACAGCATTAAGAGTTGAATATGGTATCTAGAGTGGGGAGGGAGTCTGTTAAAACCAAAAATGTGGTTAATGTGCTGGAGTCCAAGGAACTTAACTACTGAAGGTAAGAGTATAGAAGACAGAGAGTAGATTGGCGACCTCACTCTTATTGATTCTCTTTTTCTTCCTTACAGAATTTTCAGTAAAATGAAAAGGTGGTAATTTACACATATAAATCACCATTATTGGTGAAAAGTAGCCTCGGGAAGTTATTTAATCTTTCTTATCCTTAGTTGCTTCATCTCCAACATGGGAACAGTATTTGCAATGATGCTATAATGTAAGAGCATTGAGAAGATCAAATGAATATATGTAACATACTTTTAAAAATCTTAAAGTGCTACAGGAGTATAACTGTTAATCTAATTTTTTTATTCATACCTAAAACTGGTCCAATCCATTACTGATTTTTATTGTTTTCCTCTATCAAATCTCAGGTTTTCTACTTTCTTCTCACTGCTGAATCCACTCATAACTATGTTATGTTGTTGTCCCCTTTACTGGTATAAAGCCTAACCTCATCACTCCTGGGATATCAAAACAATCTATTTTATCTCCCTTCCTCCATCTCTAACATGCTTTTAATATTTTTATATACAAGTATTGGTATAAGCTCCCTCAAAAGCCATTTTTATTCTCCTGCTGTCCTCTATAAAGTACATCGGATTGATAAATTCCACTGACTTTTTTCCTCTTCTTTCCAATAACTCTCTCTTCAAAATCCTAGCATATTAATGCAATTATTTACCATTCTCCATATGATGAAATTTAGTGAAATTAATCTGATGATTGATCATTCCTACCAACTGCTTTTGCTTCTGTCTGAAAATTCAGCTTCCTCACTCCCTTCAAAGCCTGTCACCAAAAGCCTTCTAAGATTAACTTCACTTGTTCATTCTTTAATGTGGTACTCCTTCAAAATGTAAGCATTTCACTTTGATTTTGTATCTCTTTGTGTTGTTGACTCCTTTAGAGGGTAGGCTTCCTAAGCTTAAGAACCTTGTCATGATGCTCTTATTTTCCCCTCCATTTGGCACAGTATTCTATATACAACCTATTTTTCTACACTTCTAGCTAGGTCATGTTGTTGTCCATGTACATACAATATTCTCTTGCACCTATCCTTCTGTTCTATTTTTAAAAAAGAATATCTCTTGAATTTGATTGCTATTTTCAATGCTATTTCTAGTTTTGAAGGTATCAGATAACTTGAACCAATGCTATACCACCTAAAAACTTAATGAATATGTCTTATTTCTCTAACCCGCTCATGGTGTGTGAGCAGGGAGAGAATGGGATACTACTTGATACCATTCTCCTAGGAAACACTTAACCAATGATAACTGCCCAAGGGATGTCACCCTCAAGCAGTTGTGCAGTTATCAACAATAGCAAAGTGTAAATTATGTCTTCGTAGTTTGTTAATGAGAATGCCATTTGAAACAAAATAAAAAGCCTAACTACAGTCCACATTGATATCTTATTGTTCCTCTCTATTTACATGGCCTGTCATTCTCACACAGAAGGAAATTAAATTGATCTGGAGTGAGTTGTTTTTCATATAACTGTATTAGTTGTTACCTAGCACATTATGGTACTATTGAAAATTAATTGTGTTAAGTGCCATGGTTTATAGTTGTCAAATTTATTCTTTATCCCCTTTAAAAGATGGATATAATGTCTATCCCTTTTGTATCTTCAAGGAATTCCTTTAACCACCACAGGTTATTGAAAATGAGAGTTTTTGTGTCTAATAATAACAGCTTATTGTTGTTCAGTCATTCAGTTATGTCCGGCTCTTCATGATCCCAAGGACCACACAACATGCCAATACAGCCAATACAGGGTTTTCTTGGAAAAGATACTGTGGTGGTTTGCCATTTTCTTCTCCAGTGAATTAAAGCAAACAGAGTGACTTGCCCAAAGTCACAAAGCTAGTAAGAATCTGAGGCTGGGTTTGAATTCAAATCTTCTTGACTCTAGGTCCAGTGTTCTATCCACCGAACCACCTAGCTGCCTTCAATAATAACAGTTATCAAATCCTAAATACTCATATTTGTATATGAGCAGAGCCTGCTGATTTGAACAATTAGCTTTTTAAAAAATATCTTCCTTCTTTTAAAAAAAGTATCTTTCTTTTGCTTCCTTCCACACTCTGCTTTTTTGCCTTCCCTTTTAGTTGGCGTTAATTTAGGCTAACTGATTCTAGGACAATGCCTAGCACAGAATAGATTCTTCACAAAGACTTTTTCAATTGACTCCAAGTTGATTTACATATATATGTATATGTCTGTATGTATATGTACCCATACCCATACACATACATATATACATATATGTTAATAAAATATATAGTCTGTTTTTCATTCATAATCATTTGCTTTTAGTTTTCTCTACTTATTGGTAGGTGAAGTAGTAGGGGGCCTAACTTTCTCAGAATCTAGTCACATATCATTCCTTTTAGCCTCAAAAATGTTTTTCGTTTTAGTGGGTTTTTTTAACTCTTAGCTTGCCAAATCGAACCATTTGCCTTTCCCAGTAGCTTGGCTTATTTAAGCTTCCTTTAAGCATTCACTTCCATCTGTACTTTGGTTTTCATCATATTTCCTATGGGAGGCAGTAGGGTATAGTGGAAAGAACCCAGGAACCAGGCCAGGATTCTGGTCCCTTCTCTGCCAATAACTATTCAACCTTGGGCAAGTTAAATAAGCTCTCTGAAACTCGGTTTCCTTAAGTGCTAAATAAGGGCATTTGGACCAGAGAATCTCTAAGGTTTTTACCAGCTCAAAAGTTCTGTGATTCTATGGGATACTTTTAAAAACTAGCAAATTTGGAAACTATAACGAACTTCCTCCATAATTTCATTTTTCTACTTAATTTTTTTATATCTCTTAAAACACAAATATACTACTGTCTTACTATACTAGCATTGCACCTAGAGTGGGATAGTAGAGTTGTAAAGACTCTTAGAGTGGGAAGGGATATAGGTGTCATTTAATCTAATCCTGTGTTTTATAAATGAGAAAACTAAGTCCCACACTGAAATGACTAGCTCAGAGTTACATAGCTAGTCAATGACAGAGATGTCCTTAAACCTAGGCCTCTTGATTTCCGGTTCAGAGATCTTTTTACTTAGAATACATTTCCTCTAGATTGGGTACAAGGCAAGTCCATCTTGATTCTTACCCAAGTGTCTAACCCATTGTCTCTGATATATTATAGTGGGCACTGAAGAAATGTTTATCTAACCAAAATGAATTCCCCAAATAGCTAAAGCCAAAAAATTTTGGATTTAGCAAAGTAGCACCAAAAATTCCATCTTTAAAAATCATACAATTTTCTTTTTTAAATGTATTTTGTCAAATGAAATTTTTCCTTTCACAAAATAGAACTTGTCCACAAAATGTCAAGCCTCCACACAAAGATGCTTTTCATTTTCTAAATTTTTTGAAATAAAAAAGTAAATTAAATCATTTATCTTGTGTCAGAAATTTACTTTGCAAAGGTCTTCTAGCCCTCACAGTTTTGGCCACTTGGCACACTATCATTCTAAGGCAAGGCCAAACTGTAGCTTCCTAGGAAAAAATCCTTGGGAATGTGAGCCAACTCATGTGTCTTCCTTATTCACAGCAGTCTTTCCTGGCTAAGCTAGTTGGAAATTTCTTTTGAAGAAAGAAGTGTTTTCCTGGATTGGTTTCAGCCTTTTTTATTCACAGCAGTTGTTCTAGCATTCTCCATTGAGTATTTCATAAGATAGGAGAGAAAGTGATTCCGCTACATTCACTGAAAAATATTCAAATGTATGTTCCCTTCCCTGAAATCTAGACTTTGATGGATTTCCCACTTAAATCCTAACTTCTTCTGGAGATTTAAATAATACCTCTAGATATACCCAAAGATTATGAATATGCACAGCCGTTATCCATATAACCATTCTCAAAATTATATGGAATATAGAATCATTCAATAGTTCCTGGTATTGTATATTTCTTTTGTAAGAACCACATTTATGATGATTAAGTATGCAGCACAGTGGAGTGTATGGGAGTTATAAGCTTTATAACTCAAGAAGATAAAATCTAGGACCCAGTTATTCCAATCCAACAATTTCATTCAAACTATTTATTATTATTTCAATGGCAACTAGGCTATATTATTTAATGACAACTATTTGTTTTCTCCTTACCTAGTTTATATCTGAATCTATCAAACCAAGTACAAAGCTTTTAAAAATTAACATGTTCATGTTGTATCTGAAAGTACTGTTGTTGAGTCGTTTTTCAATCATGTCCAACTCTTTGTGACACCATTGGGGATTTTCTTGCTAAAGATACTGGAATGGTTTGCCGTTTCCTTCTCTAGATCATTTTACAAATGAGGAAACTGAGGTAAACAGGGTTAAGTTACTTGTCCAAGGTCACATAGCTAGCACTGAAGCCAGATTTGAACTCAGGAAGATGAGTCTTCCTGAATCCAGGCTGAACATTCTATTCGCTATGCCACCCAGCTGCCCTGAAAGTACTATCCAATCTTTTTTTTTGAAAGAATTGTTAAAAGGTACCTGAACTACAGTACATATTCATCCTAAAATCACCAAAAAAAAGCTATTTAAGCCTTTCAAACCAAATCAAATAAACCCAGCCCTCTAGCTGTAAAACTTCCATTCCTTACTTCATGCTCTCCATGTCATTTCATGATCAATATCTAGCCTCTAAACAATACTAGTGTGGGGAGCTCACTACAACACAAGGGAGACCATTCTATTTTTGGACATCTCTAAATTGTTAGAAAATTCTTCTTCACACTGAAATAAAATTGAACTCCATATAATTTAAGTCCATTGGGCTTAGTTTTGGCCTCTCAAGATATACCAAATAAGTATAGTATGTCATCCATATGACAACCTTTCTCATGTTAAAAGCAGCTATCGCATACCTTCCTTCAGGAAAGAAGATTGAAAGAAGCAGAAATCCAGAACCACAATCTTTTCTCTATTCTAAATATGTTGAGTTTCTTATATGAAATAGAGTAAAGACTCTTTGCCACTCCGCCCCCACCCGAAGTCCTTTCCTTCTGGATATGCAGTGATTTTCAATGTTTCTTTTCAAATGTGTGGGCACCACTCTGGTTTACAAAAACACATTTGGTCAAAAACAAAATCAACATTACAGAAAAACACATGCACAATTATTCTAGAATATTGTTACCTAGCAGTTTCTTCAATTCTGGACTACTTCAGCATGACCTGACAACTACAAAAATATTTATTTCAAAATTCAAAAGTAAATTATTTGTTAAATGTGCAAAAGCAATTGAATGATAGACACTATGATATTTTTAAGTGGTAGAAACTTTTCTCCAGAATCATTTTAGCAAATTACTTTGACATTCATAATAGATGTGTACTCCTGTTCCTACAATTAGAAAATACTGACTCACAGCTAGCCTGTATTTGGAAAGAAAAGCCTCATGATCTCCAGGTAGATGGAAATGAATTTCAAATTATTTATATTCATGATTCCTGCATCCTACACAAAATCCCTGACATAGATCACAGATAGAGGACTTCTAGTAGCACTTACATTGTTATAATTTTGTTATAATTTTCATTAAATGTATACTCAGCTCTAGGAAAAGGCCTTCTGTGGCATGGTAGAGAAGTCTTTGTAGTGCTATTAAAAATATCCTTCAAGTACCATCATCTGAAAGTGGTGCTTTGGTGAGTAAGAGAAACCTATCTGTATATTGACATGTAATACGTAAAGGTAGTAAGCAAACCACTCTCACTAGAAGGTAGAGAAAAGTTGGAACCATTGCCTGTTCTCTTAGAAAAATAGTTTACATGACTATATAGATCCACTAAAGCCATTTTATGATCCTCAAAGTAAATGGATCTTGATATTTTGTTGCTAATTAAAAGTAATATTACCCATCTTGATCACTTACTTATGTCACTTCTCAGAAATTGATCTGAATAGCATTTGGTTGGTTTCAAAAATAAAAATACAGCCTTAAAAAGTTTGGTTTCCTATTGAGGTTGATGAAAAGAACAGACTCTAGGACCTGACTGCAATAATGTTCAGCATAGAGCATTATCACCATGTAGGATCATAGAACTGGCATTAAAGAGAGACCTTATGAGTCATGTAGTTCAATTATTACAGGTAAGGAAACAATCTCAAGAGAGGTTGTTACCTACTTAAGGATATACAACCTAGTAAGAGGCAGGCTCAGGTTTAGAATATGGGTCCTCAGACTCCTACTCTAATATTCTTTCCACTGTGCTGTATTGATGCTAAGAGTTCCAAAAATATTGTAAACAAAGGCAGCATCTTTGGAATATTGTGAAGCTTCACAAAGCAACTAAGGGTCTGATATGTATATTAGGAAAAGCAGTTACATTGTAGCAGTATCTTGTGTGTGTGTGTGTGTGTGTGTGTGTGTGTGTGTGTGTGTGTGTGTTTTACCATTTATATTGGTATACACTCTAGATGCTAGGTGCTTCCAAACGGTCTTCTTTTTAATTATCTATATCTCTTAAAATGATGGGAAATTTAAGTAATATTTTGCCAAGGAGCAGGAAGAAATGAAGCAGGGCAAAGGAGGAAACTGAGAAGCATAAAGCACTATGCATGAAAACATTTTCAGAAGACTAATTTTTGTAGATGCAAAGTTGAAAAAGTTATCTAGCTAAATCTGCATAATTAGCACTAGGCCTAGTTGGGTAAAAGTGAAGTATGCCAATTTCCCTCCCCCCACTATACCTTCTCCACATCAAGTTCTCTTCACTGGGAAAATAATCCATACTTAAATTGGATCTAGTTTTCTAACAGTTGAAAATGTGTTTATATTCTCTTTTTTAGACAAAATACTGATATTGATAAGAATCCTACCAATACCAGAAAATTATTTCTTTCATCTTACATGTTATATTTGACAAGATCAGGCACGCTTTAAAAATACTTTGATAAAACTGATTTATATTTGGTTAATAGTTCATTGAAATCTCCCCACATGCAAAACTTCTTTTTTCTAGCCTGTTGATTATGTCTAATTTTTCTTGTCTAATTCGGTACATGTTATCATTCCATCCATTTAAATTTTGACCATTTTCTACCCTTTTGTGGTGATTATCAGACATATCCTCCATGGTTACCATTTCCAATCAATCCCCAAGAGATATGAAATAGATTTTAATTTAGGGCAAGCCACTTCACTTCCATGGTTCTCTCAACTGTAATGTGATAGGTTTGACAAGTTGATCTCTAAGATTAATTCTAGTTCTAAAATCCTATAAAACAAATATACTTCCTTTGTCAAAGATAATAGCCAAAGTCTTTCAGTAGCACTTAACTGTACACTTAGAAAAAAAGAATTCATTATACTCCTTTGATACTGAGTCATGAGATACTCTTTTAAAGGCTCAAGTTGGCCATCTGAGTTATGTGGCACATATATGTGTGTGTACACACATACTATACATGTGTTATATATGCTATACATATGTGTGTATATGTACATGTAGATAGATATAGACAGATATATTATGTGGCTGAAATTTATCATGTTGAAAAAGTAAGGCACAGTGAAAAGAGTGCTGGATCTGGAACAAGAGATTCTAGTTTCAAATCCCTGATCTGCTGCTTACTACTTGTATCTCTTTTTCCAAGTCACTTAACCTCTCTGTGTATCAACTTCCTTACTTGTTAAATGAAGGGATTGGACTAAATAACTGTTGATGCCCCTTCTACCTCCCAATTTGACCATTATGGTTTTCACTTTTCCTCTGGATTCCATTAGTATATACCACCTAATATAATCCTTAATTTTATTCTCATAGACTTTTAGATTTCAAATAGATCTTAAATTGTCCACCTATCATAGAAAGAGCACTAGCTACCCATCTCTTATTCCTTAAGGACTCATGCCATGTGAATTCCCCATTTCCTTTTTTTTGAGGAGGTAATTCTTCAGTGGTATATCTTTCATCAATTTTGGAGCATAGGTAATCTTTGGAAATGTTATGGTCTACTTGCTTCTAACATGTGCAGCACTTCCTACTATATATTTATTTTTTTCGGTATTATTCCCATTTTTCAGCAAAGGGGAAAATAATAAAAGCTGAAGTACACAGATAGGCAGAAAATAAAAAGTCCCCATAGGAGAACTGGACTCTATACAGTCAAATTAACAAAAAGGCCAGCCCAGGCATTCAGAAAAAAACAAAAAAGAGGCCAGGGATAGGTAAAGAAGAGCTGGTGCATTGATCTGGAAAATTCAATTGTCAATCTTATTAGTAATAAAAAACTTTGTAAGCAGGAAACCTGATACCTAAATAATTTCATATGTAGAAGATGGTCAAGAAATATTCCCTGATCCTCATTTGCCAGCCTATATTAACAGTTTTCGGTTTTACTTTCAAGAGAGGCTAGCTGTCTATTTAGACTACACTAAGACTAAAGGGGGGGTCATACAAGCAAATGAATCATTGGTCATGCCCATGCCTTTTTAAAGAGTATTTCATGTGAAAGATATGTTAATATCTAAAAGTAAAAGAGAAAGCTCAACCAAGTAAATAATCAACCAACAAAGATTTATTGAATTCTTTTAGTCAGCAGATCCTCAAGTATGTGGGGCTAAAGAAGAAGCCAAAGACACAGTCCCTGCCCTCAAATTCATTTACAATCCAGTTGGAAAGACATAAATCAGAGAATGAGATTGAATATTTCTATTTATTAGCTAAATGACCTTGGGGAAGTCACTACACTGATCCTCAGTTTCCCCATATATAAAATGAGGGAATTGGCTTAGATTACAAAAAACTCCTTTGTTGGACATTTTAAACTCTTCACAATCTAACTTTAGTTTACATTTCAAAGCTTATTATACATTATTCCCCTTCATGCACATGGCCAAACTGGCCTGCTTGCCCTTCCTCACACACAGCATTCCCTTTCTTGCCTCCATGCCTTTGCATATGATATTCTTCATGTTTTGAATTCACTCCCACCTCACCTTCACATCTTAGAATTCCTAACTTCCTTTAAAGCTCAGTACAAGTGCTTCTCTGTGATGTCTTTCTTGCCCCTAACTGCTAGTATCCTCAACAATCCAAAAACTTAACATTGTATATATTGTATATTCTCTTATTCATATGATAGAATGCAAACTCCTTGAGAGAAAGGACCATTTTATTTCTTTGTATCCCAAGTACCCAATACTGTACCTGGCACAGAATAAGCATTTAATAAGTAGTTGGTCAGAGAATAAAAGATCTACAGTAGATCTACAGAAGAACATCAGAGGTTACATAGAGGAAACATTTCACAACTGAGGAAACTGAGACCTATTGAAATCAGATGGCTTGCCCAAGGTCACCAAGACAGTAATTGTCAGAGGCATGATTTGAATTGAGGTTATCTGGTTGCAGAACCAGTCTGTTTTCAACTGTGTCATTTAAATAATCCTGTTAATAATCTAAAGTTCCTTCTAACAATGAGAATATCATGAGAATAAAATTAAGAATTAAATTCAGTAGAAGTGATAAAGTGAAGGAATTCAGAGAAGAGGGAGAACAATGAAAGCCAAAGTGGTCACCAATAGCATCCTGGACATAGTAAGCTGGAGCTGGACTCCAAAGAATGATTACAACTTCGATGGGTAGAGAGGCATTCCCAGTAGAATGGTGAGGTTAAATTGGCAAATGCATGGACATAAACATGAGCACAGCATATTGCAAGAGACCAGCAGGTGAAGTGAGGTTAGATTATGGACAGCCTTGAAAACTATGAAGAGGAGATCAAAAGTCATGAAGCATTATTAATAGGGAGATGACGAAAGTTTTTGATCAGGCAGTACCATGGCAGTACCATGAATCAAAGAAATGTCATGACAAAAGAGTCAAATGAAGATGAGTATGTTGGTCACCTACAAATAGTATTATAATACATATTTCTTTGTAAAGAGACAGGAAGAGGCTGGGAATAAGGAGGCCAAATAGGAGATTATTTCAGACATCCAAACCTAAGACAACGGGAACCTAGACTGAAATGATTTCATTCAAAATGGAGGATATTTCTGTAAGTTAATTAGAATTCTATGATTTCTAGGTTATGTCAAATAAAGGACAAAATGACTACAAAGGTTTGAGTGTGAATGATAGAGAGAATGGTGGTGTCAGAGAACACTTGCACTTTAGTTGGTGGTAGAGGAGAGGGGAAAAATGATCAATTCCATTTATACCTATTGAGTTTAGGGTAAAGAAGCAAATGGTACAGAAAACCTATACCAAAGACCAAGGCAAAGAATTTATTCAAAATTGAGTGTGCTTTCACAAGATAAAGGGGGAAAAAGATTAAAGGAAAAAAGATGTAAAGGAGAAACTGAAATACTGTCAGGATGCTGATATATTGACTGAAGCATTAAAAAAGGAAGCCCTTAGGTATTATATGAAAATATCTCTATCCAAATTTAGTCACATTGCAAAAAATGGGAGGGGGGGCAGAAAAGCTTTGAAACTAGTTAATTTGTCCATGTTCTTTTATTCATCTATCCCACCTTGACAGCTTTCCATAACTCCTTTAACAGAGTATGTTTTCATAATTATTTTGAATTTCAACACCAATCTATACAATCCCCGTAGGCATATTTTATATTTCCACCACATGTCTTATCATATCTGTCTCAATGGACAATTAACTTTTAGATATTAACTAGGCATATCAAGAACAGTAATTTTAATACCAAGAAGAAGAAGAAAGACATATGGTTAAAATATATTGGCAGGAATTAAAATTATGCCATAATATAATAAGGCAGTATTGATATTATTTTTTTAGAACAAATAAAAAATCCTCTCAAACTCCATAAACCTAAGGTTCAAAAATGGAAACCATCTGAATTACAGAAAGCCTTGACCAGTATTTATTGCCACATGCTTTAGAAGCAATTTCCATTTTGATGGGCTACTTCAAAAGTGGTATTCTGAAACAGTTAGGTAACATAAAAATATAGGATCAAGATTATGTCTGTCAGATGAAAAATACAGCATTTATGCAGCATTATATAATCCATTCAATGGTTTATGAGCCCAAGGTCCCCATGGGAGTGTCAGAAATCCACATAATGTTCTCTAGTGTTAAATTTTGTATTTGGACTACTGAATAAGCAGGGGGAAAAGCATTTCATTAAAAAAAATACTTGACAATATTTTTTTTTTTTTGCTAGCAGGCAAAATAAGCTCAAAAGTATAAATTATTCCCAGAAGGTGATGTAACACTATTTCAATTACCTTAATATCTTTTCAGTAGGGATGCAATATTCATAGAAGCATAGAATAATATATTTAGAGCTAGAAGGGACCTCTGAGGTCATATAAAAATCCCATAATTTTCTAGATGAGGAAAAATGAGGCTCAGAAGGTTGACTTGCTCACATTTGCAAAGGTAGAAAAAGGTAGCCGAGGTGTGATTTGAAACCAGGCTCCTTGATCCAATCCTTCTTCTGCTACACTTTGTTTTTCTCAAGCATGTTAAGTCTGAATTTGATAAGAAGTACTACATAAAGCAGATGGCCAACCTGCACCTTTGAAAGAGTAAGTTACCAATGATTTGGTATTAAAAGAGTACAATGAATAGTTTTCTCTAAGTGTCAGGTCAAGTACCACTTAAATACTTTCACCTTTGATAAAGGAAAAATACCCGATCTTATAGGATGTTAGAGCTAGAAGGAATCTTAGAGATAACTCATCCAACCCCATCTTGTTACAGACAAGGCAAGAGAGCTCATAGAGGTGAACTGGTTTGTCCTCATTTAAATTCAAAGACTATATCCATTGGGGTTAGAGTGGTGGGGGCTAGCACCATGAAGAATGTGATTGCATTTCAACATGAATATAGAAAAAGTAGTCAAAAGAAAAAGATGAGCAAATTTATCCAGTTAGAAAAGAAAAAAAAAACACTTGAACATCAACAAACTGGGGGGTGGGGTAGGCATAAAGAGATCTAAGGACAAAATTGAATTATAAACCAAACATAAATCAGTCTTGTCAAAATACTTTTTAGTGTGCATAATTCTGTTACATATAACAATAAACAATTCTTTTACACTAGTAAGATTCTTAACAATATCAGTACAGTGTCCAGAAAAAAAAATGTAAGAATGGCTTAAATAGTACCTATATGAAATGTGGAGGGTTTTTTTTTTGTCTTGGTGAATAATAGAAAATTGAGTGGAAGTGGAACAGTTTTCAAGTTATTCATACTTCCATGGATCTATGCTTCGTCAGTATGGCTATTTCTGTAATGTTGCAGATCTTAGTCCATTAAGTACACGTAATTGCAATCATTCAAGTCCATGAAAGATTATTATTATACAGAAGGTATGTTGCTTTACCAACTTAAATAAAGATAGAATGAAAGGAAATTGGTTTATGTTATAGCAAGATGAACTTGTTAGATGTTAAGGAGTTTGTTAATACATAGTATGAGAGATACTAAAAATAGTCAAAGGATGTTGTTAAAGATGAGAATTTAAAAAAAAAATAATTTCAGACTAAATACCAGGTGATGAACTAGGCAACATCAGAATGTCATCTCCAATGCTAAGATTTATAATTGCCTATTTGGGTCCACCTAATCTTCCATTTTATCTTATCTTTTATGTCTAAGGCTAGATCAGGAGAGCAGAAAGAGCTGTATCAATAAGTCCTATTAGGGATCCTTGAGAGCAAAGACTTTACTTTTGGGTACTTGTATCCATCCACATTGCTTTGGACATAGTAGGTACTTAATAAGGGTTTGTTGAATTCAGGAAAAAATCATGTTTTGGGGGTAATCTCAATTTTATCTTTTCTGATGTTGGTAGATTTGGAGATTCATTCCCCATACTATTCAGATCAGCCAGAAAACAATTTTAATTTCTGGGCAATTTGCACATTGCTATGTCATGGCCTCTGTAACATTTTGAAGAATAAGGTTATCATTATACTACCATAATCTACGTTCTACCATTGTACCTTGTATATATCTCTACCCTGCTAGCACAGGGGTTTGGCAAACTATGGCCATATCTACCCTGCCTATTTTTGAATGCTTCTCACCCCCAGATAAGAATACTTAACATTTCAAAATAGAGTTTTATTGTATTTAAAAATATTAAAAAATCATTCTTGGCTCCAGCTGTGCAAAAATAGGTCAAGGATAGGATTTAGGATTTGGCCTTCAGGAGGTAGTTTACCTACTCTTGTGCTAGAAGATAAGCTCTAAGAGGCCAGGCCAAGTTACTGCCTTCCTCTTTGTATTCTTCATGGCACTAAGAATAATGCTTTCAACATAGAAGATAATCAATAAATATTCGATGAAAGAAACAGCACCAGTAAGTTAATCAGTAGCACGTACTCATTGACCATTGGTTACTGCCATTTTTCATCTTGGCCAAGGCATCTTAATGATTTAATTTATTTCAGTCAAATTTTAGCTTACTGAAATAGCTTGAAGCCACTGACCAACTCTCTTCCTCCTATGGGATAATACATTAGGGAGAAAACTGACCCTTTAAAGAACTCAGAGCTGAGCTGGGAGAAAAGGGCAATATGTTTCTCTACAAACAGGGCCAGAGGAATTTGAAACTGCAATAAGAACAGGATGTTCTATCAAAGGGAAAACAAAACAAAATGTTTTACAAACTTTTCCAAGAATTAAGTAAAGATATAAGACAGCTCTTATTTGAATCAGAACTAGTTAAATCAACTTCAGTCACCTAATTCTATACAAGCAGAAAATAAATATTAATTGTTCTTCAAACATTGTCAGTCTTATTACTGTCACATCTATATGGTGCTTTATTGTTACAAAGCATTTTACATACATGATGAGTGTGATCCTGCAGATAACCCTGGGAAACAGATAATGCAAGAATTACCATCTACATTTTACAGGTGGGGAAACAGAAGCTCAAGGATATTCAATGATTTGTGCAAGGTTAAATAAAGGCTGGTGAGTGATGAAATGGATTCTAACCCAAGTCTGTAGACTCTTTCCATAATCCAAGGCTCTTTCCATTAACTCATGCTGCCTTTCACTCTAATAAGTGAGAAGTATCAGAAAAATATCATTTACTTGTTTCTCTTTAAAAATAGAGAAATTATGAAAATGATTTCATAAATATGGGATCTCAATATCTCAGAAAGGATTTGTTCATGGCACAGTGGATGTTTTCCAGAATAATTGGCTATAAAAATAGTTTGCCTTGAAATATATTGATGGCATTAGAGAAGTCTGGCCAGAAGCTCTAAAGGTAAGGAATATTGCTAGGATAAAAGTGGTTGTGGAAAACAGAAGTTAGCCTATGTAGAGAATAGAAAGACCAGACTGACCTGTTGCTTATAGAGCAAAAGTCTCTAATCTTTTTGTCATTTCCAAAAGCTCAGCCCTTGTGATTTTCATAGGAAAAAATGGCAAATTACTGGGTGGTGGTGAAAATAGTTTCTTTACTGCAGTTTTACTCAGCTTCTTTTCCCACTTTGGAGAAGAAAGATGTGTAGGATTACTGTCCGTAGATAGGAAATAGGATGGGAGTGGGGGAAGTACATTAAAAATAAACATAAAAATGGCTTTCTGATCATAAGTCAGATTAGAGTGAAGGAATCAGAAGGAAGAGAGGAGGCAAGGAGGGGAATTAAAAGGAACAAGTGTGACATTAGATTGGGAACAAGTGTAACCTTAGATTGGGCATTTCCTACCTTCTGTTAGCAGCAGAGGGGGAAGTGTTTGTAGACATAGACTGACAGGGATCTAGAGTGCGGTGGATAAATAGGGAGATCTGTAGTTCTTGTTTGATGGGGAATGATTTAATAACCATAGCACCCACTCCAAGCCTCCATGGATAGATGATGGAATAGCAGGTGGTCCTGAAGATTCCACCTCAACCAAAGACTATAGCTTAGCCTTGTGGGAGGCTGAAAGAACTATAGCCTAATCCTGCAGAAAGAAAGGCTTAGCATCAAAACATTTAAAGTAGGCATTAGACAGAGTATTAGATAACCCGAAGGATGCTAGATAACTGAATATCAGCTGCAATGGAGATACAGCACCCAGTAGGGAGCAGTTCCAACAGAGAGCAGTGTGATAATATCAACAGAATCAATCATTCAATAAGCATCTATTAAACACTTAGTATATGACAGGGACTGTGCTGAGCACTGGGAATACAAAGGAAAGTAAAAGCAGTTCTTGCCTTCAAGTAGCTTGGCTCTTCTAGATCAGAAATATAAGTTGCCCCTCTACATGTATGACTCTGACATACATGTCCCCTATGTATACATACTCAAGAAATGTCCACTCCTTACTGAAGGTTTGTGTGTTTGGAGGTGGAGAGATGTTATTTTTATTACTATTATTTGTCACTATTACAATTATTTCACTAAATGAAATATGAATGAAATGAAAAATGGCTTTGTTGGAACTTAGTGTTTTTGTCTGACTAACTAAGGTAATCACATCATTGGGGACTCATGAGCTACAGTTTAGAGAAGATTCTGACCCACAAAGTAAGTTGAACCTGGAGTAGCTTTCTGAGAACCCATGGATAAGAAGGTCCATGGTGCTATACTTACTTCATACTGAGAATTATCACCCATAATAACTTTATGATCTATATAAGCATGTTACAGTAGATAGAGTGCTAGACTTGGAGTCAGAAGACCTAGGTTCAAGTCCTACACTGACCCATTCTAGTTACATAACTAGTTACAAACAAGACACAACCTCATAGAGACTCAGTTTCTTTATCTGTTAAATAAGAATAATAGTATATATAATACCTTCCTCACATGGATGTTATTAGACTCCAAAATATAATATATAAAGAACTAAATTAGTGAATTGTCATTAAATAACTTTTGGAGAAATATTGCTAGCAATGAAATTGTCTCATGAAAGCACTATTCATGAGAGATTTCAAAAAGACCTTCGGAAAAACCTGGAAAGACTTTTTTACATGAACTGAGGCACAGTGAAGCGAGCAGAAGCAGGAGAACGTTGTACACAGTAACAGTAACATGGTGTGATGAACAGCTATGAATAACTTAGTTTTTCACACAATACAATGATCCAAGATAATTCCAAAGGACCCATGATGGAAAATGCTATCCACATGTAAGTGATGGAGTCTGAATGCAGATTGAAGCATACAATTTTCACTTTATTTTCTTCATGTTTTTTTCCCTTTTGGTCTATTTCTTCTTTCACAGCATAATATGGAAATATATTTTGCATGATTACATATATATATATACACACATATGTAAAACCTATATCAAATTACTTACTGTTTTAGGGAGGGAGCAGTGAAGGAGGGAGAAAATTTGGAACTCAATTAAAAAAATGTTAAAAATTGTCTTTCCATGTAATTGGAAAAAATGAAATACTATTAGAAATAAAATAAAACATATTACTGAAAAAGATCTTCAGAGTTTCATGTGAAATGGTTTAGGATATGCTTATTTATTATGATATAGTTAATTTTAGCATATAAACACATTCTGTTGAATAGCAGAATTTGTCCTAAGATATTTCCTCTTTTGGATTACCATAGATTCTAATAAAAGGATTTAAGATTATAATAAGACCATATCCTCCATAATGTAGTCCAAAAGCCTGGCCCTTGAAAGCATTGATAAGATACATTCAAGTGTATTACAAATAATCATATTTACTTTATATAATTTATTTTTTTCCTAAGGAGCTAAAAATTTCTCCTACACTCAAAATGTCACTTATTTTGAGTGAATATAATGACATATCTTCTACATTGTAGGTGATTAATAAGCATTTGTGGGATTTACTCACTAGAGAGGAGGTGAAAATGATGTCACTTTAAATCAAACTCAACCTACATTCAAAGAGAGAAATGATTAAAAAAAAAGGGATATGAATGGATAAACTTCCTGCCTACTGTAGGAAGATATAGCAAAAGATGGCGTCTCCCCTTTCAACTAAAGGATTATAATTCCTCACAGGGTTTAAAAGTATATTCCTGGAAAGGTAATAGACAAGCCTAACTTCTATTAATGTTATGTCCTCTGACATTGAGTCAGTGAAAAGAAAAGGAGAAGATATTAACTTTTAGCAGTGCACATGTTAAAATAAAACAAATGAGCAAATTCTAAATAGCCATGTGGAGCAAAGTGACCTAGCCTAGCTTAACAGAGAACCACAATGTAATCAAGTGAAATCTGTGATCTTTGTACCTTCAAAAAAGAGAGAGGAAGACAAGAAGACAAACACAATTTAAAAATCTGAGAAGAGAAAAAGAAATCACATATATGCGCAACATACTGCTGAATTCTCTGCAACTGCTTTGGTCCTGAAAGACTTCCAGGGCTGACAGGAGACAGCCAAGTCCCAGGGAGCTCAGCTTTACCAGAGGCTTCATCATCTTTCCCTGACCCATTTTCACCTGCGCAAACTGAAAAGAACTCAAGCCAACACAACAGGGTAAACCAGAGCTATGTGAACTGGTCACAACACTACCTGAAACCATTCGTCTGCTTTCCAAGTGAAAGCAAATCTCTTTAACTTTTGTCTCAGCCTCAAAGCAGATTCCACAACTAGCATAGATTCTCCCTTTTCTTTCTCCCCCTAATAAGAATTTTCACTTTTAATTCCCCTCCTCTACTCCCTTCAAGACAAGATGAGGAAGAGAGAGAAAAAAAGGCAGGTACACTGGAATTCAAGGAAAGATGAAAAAGATATTTGGATTGCCATTTTAAAAAAGGGTCTCATTCATGTCCCATATGAATATTGTTTTGTCCTAAGTTCCACGTAAAGTTCACTGACAGACAAGGTCCTTTCTTGCTCTGATCTCAAAGCCTCAAAGAAATAGTGACAGTCTACTATGTAAAGGAATCTCCCTAAATAAATATTATGTAGTTACTTAAATTAGAATCTGAGGGATTATTTTATTTCTAGGAGGTTGATTAACAAATATTTTAATAACATGCTATGGAAGTAGTATATCAAATCACCAAGACAGGGTGAGATATGAAACATGTAGATCACCTTGTTAGCCACAGTCGCAGATTTTGGGAAAGGTCTTACTCCATTCTTATCCTTCTTGTTCAATTTCAAGCTTTCAGTATAATTTATGAACATTTCCTCTGGTTTCCCATTCATTGCACCTGACCACTTTGTCCGTTCCTACAAATGCTTTCTCAATAAAATTCTCATCAATTCACCTATTGCTAACTGTGGGCATCAATCAACCCAAATTAAACATGGAGTGAGTATACAGAATGACCAATGTTCTCTTTCTTCATATCCGTTCCAGTTTCCCTGTAATAATGGAAAATGTCATGTCAGAAGAAGGTGACCTCATCATGAATCTCTGAAATCTCATGGATTGATTATCCTCTAATATTAGCAAATCCAAACCATCTGTGACTCTCTTGCCATCATTCTAATAGCATATTTTCTGTTGTGCCCATTAGAACGTCTTTGAATATCACCAAATCAAATGACTGCTTGAAAGTACATATTGCAAATGGACTTATTAAATATTATTCCCATGCAAAAAATGTCCTATCAACAACTTCCCAAATGCTCTCCCTCCCCACCCCTGCAGCTGCTATAGCCTTCCCCTCTAAGGTTTCCTTCCATCTATTCCATATATTTGTAGGTTAGAGCTTAGATAAAACATTTATTAAACACTTGCTATGTATCAAGCAGTGTGCTGAGCCCTGACAATATGAATACAATAAGAAGAACCAGTTCCTGCCCTCACTGAGCTTACATTCTAATGGAAGAATGCAGCTTTTTTTTTTTTAATAGAATTGGAGAGGGAGGAGGAAGTGAAGATATCTTAGTGATGGCGAGGTAGAAAAATAACCTGGGTAGACACAGGCTGAGCCAGGTTTGAAGTGAGCAATTCTGGCCTGGATATTGCCTCAGATGGAAGCTCTGAAGAAGAATTCATCCAGTCAGGGGAAGAGGGCACAGAAGTGTTGGCATCTCTAACATGGGCAAAGTACTACCTCAGTCCAGAGCTAAGAGCTAAGCTGAACTTAAGGATTCATTTGCCTTTTGTCTCCCCATTAGAATGTATGCTTTTTGAGGTGAGGATCTTTTTTTGCTTATTTTTGTATCCCCAGTGCTAAGCACAAAGCCTGGCACATAGTAAGCACCAAATAAATACTTGTTGACAGACCGGTCATTTATTTTTATCAGTGAGAATAGAAATCTGAAGAGCCAGATTCCTAGAAACTACATAGGAAAATTAATATCTATAACATTTCCTTTAGAATTCTGGTGAAGCATAACTGCCATTTTAGCTATCCAATCTCTTGGCAAGGGTGGCACCATCAGATTCCTAACCTCAGACTCATTCTTGATTCCTCACTCTTCCTCATCTTTCATATCCAATCAGTTGCCAAATCTTACTGATTCTACTACTGCCATAATATCTGTATCCATCAGCGCTCACAGAGTCATTGCCTTAGTTTAGGCCCTTCTCTATGCTTACAGGGATTATTACAAAAGCCTCCCAATGGGTCTCCCTGTCTCAAACCCCTACCCTATTCAAACTATTCTCCACAGAGCTGTCAAAGTGATATTCCTTAAGTCCAGGGCTGATCACATCACTCTCTTGCTCTATAAGCCATAGTGACTCACAGTTGCCTCTAGAATCAACAACAAATTCTAGCCTTTAAACCTGACAGCCTGGCTCCAACCAACCTTTCCAGACTTGTGAAACATCATTCCTTTTCATGCACTCTACTGTCCAGCCAAATTGCCCTTTCATGTCCCTGACTCTGTCTTTGTACAAACCTCACCCTATGCCAGAAATGTACCACCACTGCCCCTCTGAATCTGACATTTCCTTCAAAACCCAGCTTAAGCGCCACTAACTCCAAAATCCTCTGTTGATGTCATCCACTCCCTATTCCTCCTTCCCTCCCCCAATTACACTGAATTGTATGTGTATACATGTATACACACATGCACACACATACATTCATGTACACGAATATATGTATATACATACATACATATATACACACACACACACACATACACGTGCATATGTATGAGTACATATAGTTTCTCTTTCCTCCCCTTTTTCTCCAGAATGTAAGCTCCTTGGGGTCAGGGACTTCGGGGCTTTTAACTCTAGTACCTAATAATTTGTGACACATAGTAGATAATTAATAAATGCTTTTTGATTGAAGCAGCTCAACTCTATTAAAAAACTAGAAACATTTTGCATTGAAAAAACAGTTAATATGAGGGTATATGTTCATGAGACAGGACAAAAGGAAATAATAGATCATCCAATGTTCAAAATAAAGTGAATGGCAAAACTTGACATACCTTGTTCAGGTTCTAGGCTAGAATCCTGTGTCAGAAAGGAAAACAAGGCAAGCTATCTATAACATGGTATACTCTTTATACTTAGGGCTCAAGTTGCCCTTATCAAAGAACAAATAGGCAAATGTTAATACTGAAGCTGGTATCAATTATCAGGAGCGGATCATAGGAACCAGGGAGAACCTTAGAGGTCATCTAGTCCAATCGCCCTCTTTTGCAAATGAGAATATTAACGACCATAAAGGTGAAACAACTTGCCCTATGTCATAAATTTAGTAAATAGCATAACCAGGATTTGAACTCAGTTCCTCTAACTAAATTTAGTGCGCTGTTCTCTGTAGAGAACTTCCTGAAGTTATTTGCACTCAACTACACACACACACACACACACACACACACACACACACACACACACACACACACACAGACACACACACACTCGATTTTTTTTTCTAAATTGCTAACATCAAACTGAGAATCTTATAAAATGTATTTATTATTCTTTAGAATTATGCATATTAGCTAGTTGAGGCCATTGCCTCCTGGCTTTGATCTGTTGCAATTTTCTTGTGTAGGGATGGGAGGAGGAAACAACCAAAAGGGTGGGGGGAGAAAGGTATGACTATAAAGTAAGAGATGCTATAAGTTTCATATCACAACTAATTTCATTACTTTGGAGTTACATCTTCACATATTACTATCATTCTTATTCTTTCTGATGTTAACTTTCATCATTTTCTTTATTCTTGTATCACATTCAATTTTTTTGTGGTATGTGATTAGCATGGCTGTTATCTATATATCTCATTTTCCAAATATACAAAAATCCCTGAGAACATCTTAGCTTATTTATCTCAGTATCTCGCTCTGTGCCTAGCACAGTGCCTTTCTAGGTGCTTGAGACTTTTTTCAAATTTTAAAATTATACTTAGACATATTATACGGGACAATTCCTAATACTTAACTAACATTTATATAAATACTTTAAGGTTTACAAAGTGCTTTACAAATATTACCTAATTTCATCCTCCTTACAACCCATTTTCACACTGAAAAAACTGAGATAGGCAGAGGTTAAGTGATTGGCCAGGGTCTCAGAGCTAGTAAGTGTCTGAGGACAACAAATTTAATCTCAAGTCTTACTGACTCCAGGTCCAGCACGCTATCTACTGCACTGCTTAGCTTCCATTCATAGCAAAGAAGGTGCTAACCTGGATTTCCAGAGGGAATTTCCTCATCTGGAAGTTCTGACATTCTCAGTCCCTATCCCTATCCCTATCCCTATCCCTATCCCTATCCCTATCCCTGTCCCTGTCCCTGTCCCTGTCCCTATCCCTATCCCTGTCCCTGTCCCTATCCCTATCTCTTAAACTCATGCGGTCCTATGTAAGGTGCAACCAGTGAGGACTCTACCAAAACTCCCATTCCCTCCTCCAATTCCCCTGTTGTCACCATTGAAAATTCAGGCTATGACTTTAGAGAAATAGGAGAGAACAAAAACACAACAACCTACCTGTACGCTACCCTGCAACCAAATTGTCAGCTTCATCTATAGCAGCTGAAGGAGAAAAGGGAAGGTGGGAAGGGAAAAATGACTGGAAAGAAAAAAAAACATCTTTTTCTCTGTGGTAGTGGTGCGGGATGCTAGTTCTCCTTCAAAGGGAAAATTAGAAAGGGAATAAGAAAGGAGGAAAAAAAGCATAAATCTCATACCATTCTCATTACTTCCTCTGGACTCTGACATCTTCCTACATGCTCCTAATCAGAGCTCTAAATTATTCCTAGGATCTGTGGCATAAGTTGTTACCCCATCATACCACTTTCTTTATCCTAATGCCAGGTTCTCCTCACTACACAAAAAGCTCCTGAAGCCCATTGTCCACACTCCTACCCCAGCATGGGAGACACTGGGAGAGTCCTACATTCCAACTGCCAGGACTACGACAGGGGTGGATGTGCTCCTAGCACATCAAGTGGAAACTCCAAGCCTTTTCTTAAAGGCCTATGGTTATAAATGGTGCTAAGGTTCTGTAGCACTATTTAGTATCGTTCTTCATACAGTTCCTCCTTTATAGTCTTTCAGGTACATTATTGGTTAAATAGCCTTATTGGTTTTGCACTTAACCTTAATGGTTATATGGGAAGATGATTCCTGAGCACCATTCTGCCAACATTAAAACTAACTTTTAGAACATAAATCCTTCCTAAATCGAGGGATGCTTATACTATTAAAATCCTATTAGACATTCTGGTTAACTGTTCACTGTTCATGCAAAGAATTTTGCTTTTTTCAAGGATACTTGAAATCAAAGTGTTTTGGCCTTATCAGAACAAAAATGAAATTTGTTTCAGAGGAAATGGGTTCGTTTGCTCCTTCTGACAATGTCAAAATGCCTTAACTGAAGTAATGAAGAACTTCAATTGCTGTGCTCTAGAGATGAGAATTAACTCAAGGAGTTCATCCCCTTGCGGGAATACACCCAACATTTACACAAAGATTTCAGTAAAAAATGAGTTAATGTGTGTTTTCAACAGTTTTAAAATAACTACAACAGAAGGAGCTTCTATATTGAAAAGCCCACCTAACTTCTGATTCAGGAGTCTTAAACCAAGAGGAGGGGAGAGATAATTACTTGATTGAATAGAACAGATTAGAGAGCTCAAAATAGTTGGGTGAGGGATAGGTGTCCTGTCATCTGCTTAGATGTAGAACCCCAAATTCACCTAATTTACTCTAAGAAACAACTGAGAAACCATTTTCCAGATGTTAAAAAGTCAATGAGGAAGAGAATAAATGCTTAATATATTTAGCAAAGTAATTATTAAACAAAGCTGCCATTATAGGATATTTGCAAAAAGACTATAAAAATTATCACATGGAAATTACTACCATACCCATGGTGAACCTCTCCAAAGAAATCAGATGAGTAAACCATCATGGGAGTGAAAGGTTAAGTTCCCAGACAAAGAGAGTGATTTTGGCTGAGTTCTAAAGGTATATCTTATTTAAGCAATAGGTAAATTCCTGAAAAGTTGTGAGAAAATACAATTATCTGGCAAATTTTAATGCATAAAGGACAGTTACCACAGAAGAGAACTCTAAGATGAATCCTTCATGAAAATAAAAGGAATAATTTTTAATGTCAATACCCCCTCATTTCTGTTTAAAAGTCTATAATTTTGTACAGAGTTTTTCTTGTAAAACATGGGCAAATATACTTGTTTCCTACATGTGCTGTCATTATTCTCTCCCTCCTCACCAAGACTTGACCATACCTGTGTGATTTGTGACTTATTTTTTTTTATCAGATTCTAGTTAAAAACCTTCAAAGTGCTAGAAATCTCACTGTGACTGCTAACCCAGAGAAAGTGATTTGGGAAAACTGTAAAAAGCTCACTTGAGTTGGATTATATAGGTCTTCAAACCATGCAGGGTAGTTTTGAACTGTATTATTAAATTACTAGGGACATATAGTTTGAAGAGGAAGCTATCATTCATTCATTAATTGCCTATATGGTAACAATGTAATGGGTATACAGAAAATGTTGGCCCTGACCTCTAGCAGCTTCCATCTTAAATAAGCATGACAGATATTTTTCAAAAATATGTATTTTGCTGGAGAAAGTTATATTTTTCTTTTCCTTTAAAAAAAAATTTGAACTGTATTGGGGAAATTGTTTGACAGTGATGACTAGGGGAAGGTAGACTTCTTCACCCTAATTGACAAAGAGAAGGAGGTTGTTTCAGTCATTTGGGATGCTGTTGAAGAAGATACAGAGTCGAAAGCAGGAAAAGTAATGAGGTCTCTGAGCAGTTTCATTTGAAGAATAGGAGCGGGGGAAGGGAAGCCTGGTATAGTCCACTGATATACAGTTTAATAAGATCTAATAGGAAGCCAGACTTTTGGGTGGAGTCTTGGCAGCAAGAAAAAGAACTCAAAGAGTCAGGCTAACTCCTGTTTCAGGAGCCACTAGTCTAGATGATAGTGGATATAATCCAGAATTTAGAGACTAGGCTGGAGCAATGCCATAAATAGTCTATATTGTGGGAGTGATGACAGGCAAATTTATAGATAAGAAGAAAGAGAAGAGTTCAGTCAAGGTTACAAGCAATGGAGGCAATTGGAAGAGGGGAAATACAACCGAGTGGTGTGTGAAGATGTTCCATTTGTGGATGAAAAACACTTCTGCTTCTGATCATTGTGCTAAAGTGGGAACTAGCTAACCTTGAATTGTTGTGGACTTTTCTGCAAACTGACTTCATGCCCAAGTATCCTCAAAGTAAAATCTGACCTTTAACAGCATCAGTTGTATCTACAATAGTGCCACATCTTAAATTCAATTTAGACAATTAACAAACATGCCATTATTCCAACATTTGCAATTATTCTTTGATGTGCTATATCCATTAAACTATAAATTCATTGTCTTACAAATCTTGGTAGCCCTAAAAGCAATTCACTTGTGCTTTGTATATAATAGCTACTGAATAAATGTTTGTGAATAAATGCTCTAAGTATGTACCATATATATATGTCTACTACTGAACTAATTTGAACATGTTGATAAGCTCTTCCAGGATAATCTCTCCTCTTAGGATATTCATAGCACATTGCTCTCTCCTTTCTCTCCTCCTAGCTCACTCACCATCCCTTCTCAATATTCTCTCCCTGCTCTTTGTCCATGTCATTCCCACTAACTATACATTTGGTAAAGTGCACATGTTACATGTATGTCTAGGTACTTGGTAATTTTACCATTGTTAATTTATAAATAAAACATATAGTTCCATTCTTTGTTTTAGAAGCTATAACAAGGAAATAAAATCTTTGACAATAATACAGAAAAGTCAAGTGAATCTTAAACAGAATGCATGGTACAGTAGAAATAGCATCAATTTGAACAATTAGTAGCATCTACTAAAACTGAAAGGTCCCTGCCATGGGCTAGTTTTTCCCTAAAAGGGAGACTGAATTGGTCTAGGCAAGGCTCAAATGACATAGTTTTCCAGTTGCTCAAGACATAAAACCCTAGCCCCTGAATAAGGGCTCCTCAGGCTTGATGAACTATTTTGGGAATTAATACATCTTTATGACTGAGCATGCTGCCATAACACATGAGAGGAGAGGGAATATAAGGGGAAGCTGTACCCAATTAAATCTACATTTCAGCTAACTATCCTTTCCATGCTGTATATATATATACACGCACACACACATACATACACTTGTATGTATATATGTGTCTATGTATATAATATATATATATACACATTTTTTATATATATACATACATACATACACTTTTGTCCTAGGCCCTCTTCCTCCTTTTTATTAATTCACTTGGTGATCTGATCAGCTCCCATGGGTTCAACCATTTTTTACATGCAGATGATTCTCAGATATAAATATGCAACCCTACTCTCTCTCCCAAGCTACTGTCCCATATCTCCAATTGCCTTTTGAACATCTCAACTGGATGTCCTATAGGCACTTCAAAATAAATATGTCCAAAACAGAATTAATGGTCTTTTCCATTCAATCTTACTTTCTCTAGAACTTCTCTATTACTGTCAAGGATACCACTAGTCTTCCAGCCACCTAGAGTAACTTGGTATTATCCGTTAGTCCTCACTTTAACTCACTCCATATAACTAATACTTTACGAAGTCTTGTTATTTATACCTTTCCCAATATGTGTCATAAATCTCTTTCTCTTCAGTCATAGAGCAAACAGCCTTCATCACCTCATGCCTTAACTATTGCAATAGCCTTCTAATTGGTCTGCCTGACTCAATGTGTTACCACTCTAACGCCAAAGTTATTTTCCTAACCAAGTATGGCCATATCATTCCCCAGTCAATAAACTCCAACTGCTCTCTATTCCTTCGAAGATTAGACATAAGTCTTCAGCTTGGCATTTCTAGCTCTTCACTATCTTTCTGCTGGTTTTTTTTAACATTGTCATCTCCACCACATAGTCTACAATCCAGCTATGTTTTGACCTACTTGCAGTCCCATGCACATGCCACTCCCTTACCCCTTCCCATGGCTTTGCGTTAGCTATCTCCATGCCTGAAATGCTCTCCCTGCAGATTCCTTGACTTTCTTCAAGTCTTTAGTCAAACCCTACCTTAAACAGACTTTTTCCAGCTTGTCCTTGGTTCCCTCTTAGATAACCTTCCAAATACAGCATATTATCTCCTATTTGTAACAACTTATTTACATGTGTCTTCTCCTTTAGAATCTGAGTTCCTTGAAGGCAAGGACTGTTTCTCCTTCCTTTGCAACCCCAGAGCTTATCATAATACCTGACACATAATAAAAGTTCAGTACATGCTTGTCGACTAGCTCAAAATGCCATATATCTGTTATCTGAGGACTAGTCTAAGTGTGGAAATGCTCATTACCAGAAAGCTGGCTACCAAGGAATGTTTGTTTGTTTTTCAGCCAAAATAGCTCATGAAAACAATTTTCCCAGGTGTATACGGATAATAATGCACGTTAGTAGATTACCCACAGAAATGAAATAACAGATTGCTGAAGTACTTAAGTACAAACACACACACACACACACACACACACACACACCTCATACCACACCTCTGGTTAACGCAGACACAGACAAAACTCAATGCTGAAGGCAAGAAAATACCCCTGACTCAGGAGTGCCAGTCATTCCCTGGCACAGTAAGGCTATCTGAGGCATTAAGTCTCACAAGACAGTGTTTCAAACAAGTGGTACTAGAGGGGATAAGTTACATCCATGGCAAAGAGTATTTCTTGAATATAGGTGCCCTCTGATCCCCATTGGCATAGAATGATATTAACTAAAAGCTATGCCAATTTAATTCCTACTACTAATATCACTATATGGGCAGTGTGGATATATGGATAGAGTGGTTGGCCTGGAGTCAGGAAGACCCTTCTTCCTGAGTTCAAATCTGGCCTCTGAAACTTACTAGCTATGTGAGCATGGGCAAGTCACTTAACCTTGTTTGCTTCAGTTCTTCATCTATAAAATGAGCTGGAGAAGGAAATGGCAAACCACTTTAGTACTTTTGCCAAGAAAACTCCAAATGGGGTCACAAAGAGTCACACAACTCAGCAATAACACATATACATCCATTCGTATGTGTGTGTGTATGTATGTACAAAAACTGCCCTGTAACTCTAGCAGACACAAATCTGTTCCTTTCTTGAATGTTTCTTATACTTCCCAATTATCCCACAAATTTTGGCACACAATTGTATTCAATTTAGCATTTGGTGATATGCTATTTTGTACTGGTCTCTAGTTATTCCATGTGTCATCTCTCCAACCCTTTGAGAGGAGGGGCTAAGTCACCAGCTTCTTTTGTGTCCCACAGGACACCTAACACAGTGCTAGACATGGAGCAAACACTAAATAAATATTATTAGAGTTGAAAAAACTCTGCTTCCTTCACCTCCAACATTTCTAGGTGAGAAACCAAACAAGAACCTGCCTACTTAACAACATAAACCAACAAGAGAAATCAAACAAACTCAAATACAATGAATATTGCAAGTGGCCACATTTGAGTTTTAAAAATTACTCCATTATTACAAGTGTAATCATTGCAGAATGGGCTGCAGATCACACATTCTGTTCATACACATGCTTAAGTCACTAATGTGACCTTCAAAAATAAAGGACAGAAGATACACTCTTAAAGAGGTAAATTTTCAAAACACCACACAGGGTCATATTTCATATCTGTCCATACAGATTAGAGCCAACCACCATATAAAGCATTGTTACTCTGTCTTCTGTCCTCTGTTCTAACATATTTTATGTGAAGAAGGTACTCTTAATGTTTCAATATTCCAATGAATTTCTACAGAATGCAGTTACAAACCAGGGACCATTTTTTTTTGCTCAAAAAAACAAAAAACAAAACCCCAACCCTATAATTCGCTTGTCAATAGCAAAGCAACTATGGAAATCATATGACTGAAATGAAGAAAACAAAAACAGTCATTTAAATAATGAACTCTTCCTCTATTCACTATTTGCATTACATTTTAAATCAATCCATTTAAAACAGGAATTTTTTTCAACCCAGCACAGTACTATTTCACAGCCTGATAAGCTATATTTCATGGAAAAACAATATCTTTGTGTAATGAAATGGTAATAAAAAAGTACCAATTATCCCAGTATTTTCTGAAAATAGGTAGACTTTCTTTCATGCCCTAATTTTATGTTTTCCTTTGCCCCACACTAAAAGCTCAGCATAATTATCCCTGAACAGGTTGAGCAAGGTCTCTGCAAAATCTGCTCAGGGTGATTATTTAGCTTTTTTTTTTATTTGTGGAATTTAGTTGAGACTGTTACAAGCGGTTTATCAAAATAACTGCTTGATTGGCTTTAGCAGTTTTTTGTAATTGAAAAAAAGAAAGAAGAGTTTTTCTAATAAATGGAGGGAGAAAGAGGTTAAATACTTTAATTACTAACTTGCAAAAAGATTTCCATTTGAATATGGAAACAATGTAAAGGGGTTCCTTATTTTTATGGTACTGGAACCACTTCAGAGGATTTAATGATACTGCTGGGCAACAAAAATGGGATAGCACAACAATGGAATTTCTGAGCAAGCTGGCTTAAAATGTATTTGTTTAGCAGAATATTTGAAATGTATTATCTTTGAAAGAATAGTGAATGTGCAAGATGTCTTTTTTAAAAAAAGCAAAAACTGACCTTCATATATGTTACTATCTTAAACTAGCAACCTAAAATTTTAGATCCTATTATATAAAGCAGCTGTGTGTAGGAAACAAGCAGAACATTTTTCTTAACATCATCTGATAGACATTAATTGAAGAGTTCAGGTAAATATTTCTTCATTTTTAAATGGCCCTGGCTATTTTTGCTCTCAACTCTGATTTTTGTTGTTTATAGGAATCCTTGCTAATATCTTAAAAAAAAAAACCAAACAAACAGTAAAGGCCTCATTCACTCAAAGTGAGTGATTCATTGCCTTCTGTCCCTACATAAAATCTGGACACTACAATGTCTGTGAATATTGGCACCAGATTTGTGATTTTAAAGGTTCAGCTACTCTAGGAAAAGCTCTGACAAATTCTTCCCACTCACACATGTACGAACTAGAAGTAGAAATTTAATATGAAAAAGAACTCCAATCTTCTAAATGTCAGTTAACTTCATACTAACAGATCTATCACCTGTGTTAATCCAAATAGATGATTTATTAGTTCTTTAAGTCTAATGATGCTCTATATTGAAATATGGGGGGGGGGGGACGGACACAGTGGGGGAAACCCTTGATGTGGGAAGGGGAAAGCCTGGGTTCTAGATCTGACTTTGCCACTAACTCCTTGTGTGATCTTGGCAAGTCACTTCATAAGCTCTTTGGTTTCACAACCTTGGCTTCCTTGTCTGAAAAATGAGGGGATTGGATTAGATAATCTCTAAGGTCTCTTCCATCTCTAATAGTCTATACTGTGATCCCCAGTGCCTCCATTTACTGCCCATTAAAAGGCTGCTCATAAAAACAATATCAAAAGAGAGAAAGTATTCTGAACCACTTTTTTTTTATTAGGGGAAGGTGGAGGGAGTGTCCCTTTCCAGCTGGAAGAATTGTCCCAAATTAGATTAACTTTTAATTTAAATTTAAAAATTTAAACTCTTTACACAGACATAGTAATTGCCCATTTCAAACATACTAAACAAAAAGGTGATTAAAAGGTAGAGTAATATGCTTACATGAATAACGATTAATGTTCAGAATCTAGATAGTATTTTCCTCTCATCAAATTACTTCTTTACAACAATTATTAACTAATTCACACATTAATTCAGGGACATGGGTAAAATCAGATGATAAATGTCATATCAGTTGAAAGATGGGTAAATTTATGCACAGAGAGAGCCATTCTATAGCTACGACAATATAATGAATTGATATCATTGAAAAGATTTTGCTTCAACCATGCACTCAATGAGAAATGTGTCTACCATTTGTTTACAGGTAAAATCTGTTTCCATCACAGGTACTTCTAAGTGTATCATAGCCATAAAAAGACATTGGTGACAAATCAGCTATTTACTATGGCCCAACTAGAAACTTGGAATAGGGCATATAACTGTAGCAACCACTAGAATTATGTAGAGATCAAAACATTATATGGTCACTAGGAAAATGATAAGTGTGACAATTTCCATGGCTACATAATATACACACATTGAGCCTACTGTGCATATGATCTGCTGGGTGTTGGGAGGTAAGAAACAAAGACACTCAAATCCCTTCTGTTCCTATGAGTATTCACCCAAAAAAATTCAGTGAGATAGTAATTGTTTTCATTTACTACTGTTCCACCCTCTTAAATTACTTTGGAGAACTTTTTATCAACCTGATAGGTCAGAATCATAGAAGAGTTGGATGACCTTTAAGTTATTTATTCTAAATTCTCTTAACTTAAAGGTGAAGAAATTGAGATTCAAAGAAGTTAAAATAATTTGCTCCTGTCACACCATTAGGTAACAGAAGAGTCTGAACCTCATAATTTCAATGGGAGTCAGCAATGTCTAAGAATTATGAATTGCCAAAGCATCAAATTTCCAAGATGGCATGTCAACAACCTAAATCTATACAAATTCTTCCTTTCCCCCTATCAATCCTTCATAATAGGTGTATGTAATAAGATGGCTTCTTATAACTCCCAGAATTCTCTACTATACTGATAATCAGCTTTCCCTGTTCTCTTAGACCTTTTCCTATCAACATGGAAACAAGATAATAGAATCACAGAATCTCAGAATTGGAAGGAGTCACAGAGGCCATCTATGCAAATCCATACCTGAACAAAGATGCTCTCAATGGTACCACCAATGGATCATCCTGTCTTTTCTTAACAACCCAAGAAGGAATCTTACTATCTACTCATTTGGTATATTTCACTTTTAGAGGAAATTAATTGTTTTCCTTACATTAAGAAAATGTGCCTAAATTTGTCGCTACACAATTTCCAATAATTTTTGCTAGTTTTCCCTGCTGGGACAACCAGAACAAAATTCTTCCTTCTTTGACAGCCCAATATCTGAAGAGAGTGATCCTTCTTTGCTAAGTCTTCTCTTTTCCAGGGTAAACATTCCCAGTTCCTTCAACTGATACATATGTGGCAAGATCTTAAGTCCCTTCACGATCCTAATTTTCCTACCCTGGATCCACTCCAGATTATCAGCACCTTTCTTAAAACATAGCATCTAGAAACAAACCCAGATGTGATTGGACCAAGGTAGAGTTCAATGGACATATAATTTCCCTAATCCTTGAAAATATGCTTCTCAGAATCCAGCTAAAATTTACCTTAGCTTTCTTGGCTTCCAAACCTCACTCTTTGCTGACACTAATCCTGCAGTTCACTAAAATCCCTTGATCTTTTTCCTGGTGAATACTGTCTAGTTAAGCCATCCCTGTCTTACACCTGTGAGGTGATTTCTTGAGCCTAAGGTAAGACTTTACATTTGTCTTTATAGTAAATTTCATCTTACTCAATTCAACCCAAAGTTCTAGGATGATGAGTTCCCTCAGTATACTCACTGTTATCCAACATTAGTTATCCATTCCCCCTAGCTTAGTGTCACTGGTTCATACTACTCTACCACCTAAAAGTTTATTTAAAAACATACTTCCCCTAACAACAGCTGTGTAATGTTGACAGTACAGGTATTAGCACCTCATCTGAAAATGAAATGAAGGAGAATGGAGCACAAATGAGAGACAGACTTCAGTCAGAAGTCCAAATGGTCTGTTCTTTGTACTTACTCCATAGCCTATTATCTTTGAATGATACTTGATATTTGATTTTAACAAAAATATTCATTGGAATATACTAACTACTAAGTAGAAGATTAAAAAAATTACAAATACACTCCTAATAAAACATTTAAAAGAAGAAAAAATGAAATTTCTCAAAAACATGTTTAAAATCTCAGAGAATTAATCTTTGCAGTTTTCCCTTATAAAATGGCATATTAATATGCCTCCAGGAAAATCTTATTGAAAACTACTTATTTTTGTTTCCACAAAACAACCTAAATATACCCAGTTCAGGGGAAGCATTCTAAATTACATTTGCAGCATCCTCTGGGGCTCTGAAAAGCTTGATTAGTATTTCATATTACCCATAAGTTACTTTTAATACTCTTTTAAGGCTTGTTAAATGCTACACAAATTTTATACTTCATGCCTTTAATGATTAACTTGTCTATCAGCAAATCAGTACACACAATTCAATGTTTCTATGTTGATGACTTCTACCTATTATTATTTCTTAATGGATTCATTTTTTAAGGAGAGGATTCTGATTAATAGCAGCCCCTGATTATGTACATGAAAATAAATGGGTTAAACCTTTGCCCCAGATATAACTGGAGGTAAAATAGGAGAAATAGAGGATTGTGACTTAATAGTTTTGTTTAAACTGCAATAACTCCTAATAGATGCAAACAATCTTTTAAAAAATATTGTTGCTTTTTTTATTCAACTTTCCTAGTTGTTATGAAGTTACAAACATTCTAAAGTTTATATGATATAAACAGGTGTCCCAGTCCTGATATAATTTTTCTCCCATTTGTAAAAATTCTTTTTACATTAACCAAAAAATTGAATTCTGGGAAAAAACCCAAAATTGGAATTTTAACCTTCACAAATCTATCCCCCACCCTGAATGAATACTATCTAAAAAAAAAAAAAAGCTTAATCATCTGCTACAAAGCACAATTTAGAACTTTGACTAATATTCTAATTTCATTGTGTTTCCAGGATGGAATTTTAAGGAAAATGAGAAATCCAAAAGTTTCTTCTCTGATCTCAAGGTCTAACAACACTAAAAATATGTAGTTTTTTAACGAGCTTTTTGGGAGGAAAAGTTCAATCACCCTTTCTTTAAAACAGTATGGATGTATGCCTTGTTTATCTGTCAGAAATACTTTGACAATTTAAACTTCATTTAATTACACTGTAGGTGGACTCTACTTGAAACCCCACTTTAAAAAGCACATTGTTGATAATAAACAGAAAAACAGAAGACGGATTAAGAAATTTGGTATTTGTTTCAAATGGAACTTTTAAAAAATCATGTGTGCTTTTCCTACTTCATAAAGTGATTAATCTCTGATATTTTCAAAATTAAAAAAGTACCCATACTACCTCCACATAATACTGCTTTTTTTCTTAACAGGGATATATCATGATCACCACAAGCTTTTCATAAATTTTCTGCAAAAACTCAAAAGATTTCCTTTATTTTTTTTCCATAATCCTCAACCAAATTCATAGTGCCATGTTTATGGATTTCCTTTTTTAATGAAGAAAAAGCATACTGTTTCTCGTAAGAAAGACAATAAGTGATTTGCTCTCTTTCCCTTTCAATTTCTCTGCCGTTAAAATTAATATAACCCAAAGAAAATTAAACCTACATAGCATACCTTAATACTAGAAAATCCATTCTTTCTGAATACATAGCAAATTGAATGATCCCCTCTATACTTCAAAAATTTGAGAGGTGATGATTTTTAAAGGTAAAATTTAAAAAACAAAAAGGTTTCTATTTTAAAAGCCTTTCAATCAAAATTATACTTGGCTACCTGATTTTTTTTTTTGCACAATTTAAGTTGTTTTCTCTGTATAGACACATTTTAATCATCAATAATTCTCACCAAGATAATTCATATGATGTCATCCAATTAAGAAGCTTTGGTAAATCCAACCATGATTATCACACAAATTGTGATTGGATCAAATTGTAAAACAAAATTACAGCAAAAATTGTACTTTCCCTGGCTATTAAAGCACTGACCCTGATAGCACTCTTTGGTGCTGCACTTTTTATATCACCAAACCTATTAATCAGGTAGTAGTTCAGAGGGATGTGCATTATAGAGCTGACCCTCACCAATGCCTTAATTAACTGATATTAAATGGTAATTAAGACCTTTCCAATTAAATTTTAATTCAAAAAAATTAAATGTAAATGCAGCCATTTAATAAAGCGTTGTAGCCATTTGGTGTGTTTCAGCTTAGACACAGAATATAGCTATTTGCTATTGACAACCACTAAAGGAGGAGGTCATTTCACAAGTATAACGTGGACAAAGGTGAAACGGGCAACTGATGAAATCTGTGGCCAAGGCGAAATAGCAATCTCTGAGCCAAATGGTAATAAAGTTACTGAAATGAAGCGATGCAGGTTCTAAACTGAACTGTCATAAGGAGGATATAGGCTTCGAAATAGCATGTCAGTTGTAATTAAAATATTATTATTAAAAGTGTTCAAAAAGCTTTTAATTGTGCTATTGATTTTGGATTCGAGTCTATGGTCAGGGGAGAGGGTAGTAAAATGCTCAGTGACAGAAAGAAAGAAAGGAGAGAGCACTTTGAAGGGTGAAGTGGGAATTGTGACTTTGTTGAACAACAACAAACAAAAATAAAAGCCTCCCCAGATTGGAAAGCACCAAGGAGATCTCCAACTCAGAGTAGCAGTTCAAAGTGCTTCCAAAAGCCCATCTGTATAACTACTTAAATAGAGAGTCTTCAGTGGGTTCTTGAGGGTCAAGAACATGGAGGAGAGAGTTCTCAGGTCTGAAAGTAGAATTTTTCCTCCATTTGTATTTTTTCACTGGATTGAGCTCACATGGATAGAAATGGAGATTAAATCCCTATTCTAGGACATCAGTATGAAAAGCAGAGCTATCTATCTGAGGAACACATAAGCATAAAATCCAGGACCACTGCACTGAAGGGTAAGGCCCAGATTTGAGAGATGATATACATAGGCACCCTGCTTTCAGTATGGTAAAGGAAATTGAAGGGAAGTGAGAGCTTAATCATATCTGGATTTTTTCACAGTATACTTTGATTATGGTCCATCCATTTGACTAGTACCAAACTCCCTGGAATGGCATCACAAAACTCATTAAGTATCAGATACAGAAATTCCTTGCCTCCAAAGAAGCTATTCCTTATTGAATTCCTACCAAAGAGAAATAGGTCTCTCATTCTTGCAATGAAAACTGACCCTGTTTCCTCTATGTATTTCTTAAAATTGTATTTTTATCTTTTTAAGAATACTCTCAATCTAATTTAATCCCTCTCCCTTCCCTTTACTGTTATGGAGGGAAAAAAATCAAAATTGGATTTACAATTTAAATTGTATATATTTTACAACTTTAACCAGTTACCACAAGACAATTTTGGATAAAAATAATGTATTTGTGTTTAAACAAACAACAACAATTTATGAGGTGTTCAATAAACAGAGTATTTGGAAAGCTAATAATTACCTCCATTTATTTTAACACTCACAGAGTGTACTATGTTTGCACAAATTCCCTGAAGTTTTAAAATTCTCTACTTCTAAATGGTCTATGCCACATAACTGAAATTGATTCTGTATGACAGTTCACTTAGTAAAATAGTGGTGTATTTTCTAATGTTTTAGCAAAGAAACAACTGCCCTAATGTCAAATGTAAAGCACCAGTTCTATGTATTTGGATAAATAAGCAGCCTCTGTTTTCTTGTTGAAATGCAGGGATGGAAGTCATTGGACCTAGGAAGCATCATGTTGAAAGTCTGATACTTACAAATGCAGCTTATCATTGAAGAGAGATGCAAGCACCATAAATTATAAAAATTGAGCAATACTTGTTCCTGTCCTTGGTTTTTCTTGTCATTTTGTAAAAGTAATCTGAGCCATAAGGAATGATTCTGAAAGCTTAGGAAGCTGGGGGAAAGCACTGCTAATTAATGCACTGAACAAGGAAAACCTTCCAAGTTATCATTTTGGTGGTGAGCTAACCTAACAGTAAAATGGAGGGGGAAATACAATTTCTTAAAATCAAGGCTGAATTTTGTGGTAGCTATGATTTTATGTCCCTTGAAGAACAGTTTCTGTTAAATCCAAGGTTTGTTTTCCTCTCACTTTTAACAAGCACCAAATGCTTAATTGATGACAACAAGCATTGTGAGATTTTTCTCATTACCTTAAAAGGAAGTAATGTGGAATCAAGCTGTAGGTTGAAGAGTCATTTCATCCAGGTGTTATTGTTGTTTTGTGTGAGGTAAAAACTTATTTGGAAAAAAGGAATCCAGCACATTAACTAAAGAGATATGATTATAAGATTGCATAGGAGACTCAGTCTTTACCTATACACAACAATTTGCCTGACTTCAAAGATCCTTCAGTTTCAAACCTCTTTGGCTTCTATAAACCCTTCAATCTTTAAAAAAACCAAAATCCTGGCCAAAAAAATTGGAAAACCTAGACATTCCTTTTTAACCACAATGCCATAATAAAAGAAAATCTTTTTGCTTAAAAATGACACTATATAATATATATATGCACATATGTGTATGAGCATATACATATTATATGTATATAGATACATATGTGTGTATATATACTTTATATACACTCATCTTAAAAGTGAAATGTATGTGTATATATATACATATATACATACATACACATACACAAACACACACACATATATATCCTTTAGTTTAAGATGGGATTTTAAAGTTCTAAAAGAGAAAGAGTCCAGTTATCATAACAAATGTACATTTACCAGCCTTAGAATTCTAATTGTGTTTAATACAGTTTCATGTTGCATCAAAGTACAAAATCAATACCATTTGTCCAGCATACAGGAAAAATGGAATCTATAAATGGCTCTTATTGAGTAATTAAACACCTATTATTGTCATGAGTACTGAAACAATGAATATGATAAGATAAATTTTTGTAAGAAAATACTGCAGTGATTAATACTTCCCCACGTATTAAATAAAAATGCCTGCCTTTTGTGCAGAAGTGCTGGCAGAAGAACAGGAAGGAGAGAAGTAGTTGCCAGTGCCACAATAACAGGCTAACCTTGAACTGAACTCCTTCCTCAAGAAATTAAATGCTGTAGCAGGACTTTAAATCCCCCCACTTAGAGCTCATTTGTGTTCCATGTAACCTGCAGTTCCTGAAGAGAACTCATTATCTTCAAAAGGAGAATCCCTTTATAATTTCTTTATGAATGTGTATATTGTTTCTACAAAAAGTATTTGATATCAGAAAAGGATAAAAGTATTAATAGTGTAAGCAAGGCAAAAAGACTTTGCACCATTAACACACTATTTCTGCTTCCAGGAATTAAAATTCAGATTACAATTTGTCATGGAAAACTGATTAAGAAAGAGGTAAGGGAAAATTGCATCTTTAGTTTTTAAAAATTCTATTAGATTGATACTAAAATGCCTGGTCTTTCTTTTGCTAGATTTTTATATCTGACTCTCTCTCTCTCTCTCTCTCTCTCTCCCTCTCTCTCTCTCTCTCTCTCTTTCCCTCCCTCCTCTTCTCTCTCCCTCCCCCTTACCTATCTCCTATTTCTCCCTCTCTTTCTTCCTCCCTCCTTCCTTTTTCCTTCCCTCCCTCCTTTTCCCAAACTCCTTCCCTCTCCACTTCCTCCAATCTTTTCCCCACCACATGGTTCTGCCACAGCTTTAGATTTTTTTTTCTTCTTCTAAAGAATGATGCACTAGGAACAACTATAGAGTACAAAAGATGAATCTATGGATGTGACACTTGTAAAGGGTAACCCTATTTCACAAGTGAGATGGGACAAAAAAGAAAGAAAAAAGGCCACAGAAGCAATAACTGCTCACTGAATTACCATTAAATTGTAAGATTTACAATCCAATGTACAGTAAGTGCATATCTAATGGAGTTTGTCCTCTAAAAGAATATAAAGTGGATCTTTGCAGCATAAGATGTACGTAGGTGATATATGCTTCTTTATAGCTATTTTAAATTAAAAAACAAAAAAAAATGGAACACACAAGAAGGAAACATTAATGCAATGCCTCTAATATATTAAAACGAAGTTATAAAATAATCATGACAAATGGACATTGCATTAAATGCCTTCGTTTTCCATCCAACTTTACTCATCTTAAATGTGAAATGTAATACACATCCAAATCAACACAGAAAATCAGACATTGCCTTTCACAAAATAAATTATTAAAAAATATATTAAATGTTTTTGTGCATTGTCCCAAAAGTTTTAGTGCAGTTATAAGCTTTAAAAGCTTAAACACATACATGGATAATCACTTTACAATGGAAAGTAACACTTTTTAAGTCCAAAAACTACTACAATAAACAAGTTATTTTACTGTAGGCAAAAATAAGTCAGGAGAAGTTTACTTCATCAGGAGTATGTGATTCATCAGTGTCAGATAAAGTCATATAATTACAACATGAAGAGGGATTCAAATGAGCCAATAATAGTATCCGTCACCAATGATAATGTCACCATGTTTGTTGTTCTTATTCGTATAGGCAGTACCATGGGACAAGTATGGGTACGCACGTTTGTATGCACATCCACACATACACAGCATGGTAACACAAAAAAAAATGGACTGTCTGAAGAGATAAAAAATACGGATAACTTCTAATAATCACTGCTATGCTGTTCTCCAGTATCTATTTAGAAAGTTCCCAGTGTCACCTCAAGATAGTCACCTGATCGAACATGTGATTATGCACAAATTAGAATCCATCAACAATATTTTACTGAATATCTTTTGAAGGGGGGGCGGATAATATTTAATTGTGGGAAAAATGCTGTCACAAGCTTCATTTTTATAGTGCAATAGGTTTCTTGTTTCAGTAGCATGATAGAAGCTATTCTCCTTTAGTTAAGTCCAATTTTAAATTATTACTCCAACTGTACAAACCTGGGTTTTCCTCTTCCTCACCTCTACCCCTACATTATCTGAATTTAACTTTAAAGGATTAACAAGTACCACACACACATGATCAGCAATGATATCCTTGTTCTTTCAAACCTTGGTGAATCAAGTTCACTAAAGGTGAAGTGGTAGATTTATCAGTACAAGTGGCTGTGTCCTCAGAGCTTTCAGAGAGGTGGTGTATGGAAATGCCTAAATAAACAGCGGCAGGAGAGATTTGTGAAGGAGAGATCTACACACAGACAGAGACGCATTCAGTGCCTATAGTATGTCCTGGTCTAGGAAAAATAAAGTATAGGCATCATTATATCTAAATAAAAGGGCAAACTTAAATTTTCTCCTCATCAAGGTTATTTAATTTCAACTTTAATTTTAGTTTGAATGATTCAGCCCCGTTCCCCTCTTGCTAGGATATTTTGAAGATGACTCGAAATATCACTTGGTTAAAGCATCTCTCTACGCTACAGTGAGCCGGGGAATTTCCCAGCAGCTGATGGAGACCAGTGGACCACCTGATACTTTTTCAGCAGGGTTATAAAATTAAAGGATTGCTTTGATTTGCTTGAAGGATTACTTCACATAGTTAATTGCTTAAAGTCCACGGTATTAACAGCAAGAAAAAAAAAATTAAGAAGGTTATTGTAGAGTGAACTAATTGAAAGCTGATTACATTGTGCAAAGCAAGAGAAATCAGTGCGTTACATACCATCACAAGCACTGGTCTTTTCCACCCTGCTGCTGCAGCAAACAAGCTGATTTGCTAACAACGTGGTCAGCTCGGCACTTGCACAGCGTCTCACTAGGTCCATAGACGGCTGCTTCCCATGCAGAGAATCTCAAGCTCCATTTTCCAATCTGATTACACGGCTCCTTGTTCCAGCAGCCTTAAACCTTCATGGCAGTTTACCAACATTTTCATCACTTTCTCTTTTACAAAGCAAAGGAACTGATAAGCTCTCAGGTACCCAGGATTTCATAGTCGATGGCTGGCAAGCAGCCAGCTTTCCTCACCACACAACTGTTTCGGGCCACATTGCAGGAGGCAGACTGAATTTACCAGACAGCACAAAACTATTAGAATTTTGCAGTGTGTACAAGTCAGCAGCATGTTTCTGTCCTTGCAGATGTAGACTATTCTGTTTAATCACATCTAGGAAATACCCAGGCCTAATAAGAACTCTGCCAAAAAAGCAATTCAAACCCAAACAAATGAACTTATGTCTATGTAGCAACCATTACCCTAACTAAATTGCATCAGAGACTCACCAGTCAATGCAAAGCACCCAATAGCTGCTTCAAGCAGTCTCTGCTTTCTCTACCTTTCACAAGGACATTACTAACTTTTCACTAAGATTGAGAGATTGAGCCAGGCAAAAAATCTTCAGTGAGCATTTCAAACTTTGAAAAATTCAGGAACTAACAAAATGAACTAGGAAAGACAAACCATTTTTTTTCCATTTAAGGACAATTAGCAAGAAGGAACTACAAGGAACTATAATTTCAAAGCAGAAGGAAAAGATTTACTTCTTACCATTCTAATTGTTACCATTACCTAGTTAGATTTATATAGAATTTCAACCACAAAAACATCTTTGGATGAAAAGTTAAATTGACACAATTGCTAGAGAATCTTAAATAATGTACCCTATGTTTAAAATGCATTTTTAACCTATCACTTCCATCCTAAAATTTTTAACTGAATATACCTAAACTCCCACTATTTGATATTCACTGTTGTTATATTAAAAAATAAAAACAGAGCCAGAAACAAATATTTCATATCTACCCTTAACCCAAGCCAGACATTTTCTTAAAAAAAATAAACCAAAATGATTGCAAAATTTGTGAATATTGACATTAAACTTTTTTGCATAAAATTGATCTCTAATAATGGATTTGATAAGGGAGAGGAGCCAGCAGTTATAGGGGAAAAAATGTACAACGAAGCCAGCACAATGGCTCAGTACTTTAGATCAGCAGTGCACTGACCCTCTGTATCTCTGAGTCATTAGCTAGAATCCCAGCTCTGCCTTTAGGAGTAGGGATTTGAACTCGCACACCAGTGTAGTGAGATTCAGGATCTTGAGCATGCCAGACAGAAGGGTCATTCTCCTCAGTGATGAGGAGGACGGTTGCCCCCTGGGGAGGGAAAAACTGGATGAGTGACTGTCGCCCGATTCAGGCAATGGACATGCTGCTGACTCAGGAATGGACACTGACAGCCACCACTGCTTCAGTCCAATCATTCCTAGTGGGAGTTGTTTTAGGGCAGTGGCACTGACAGGTACATGTAAAAGTTAGGATAGAATGTAAGGGAGAGGAAAGAGTAAGAATGCATAAGAGAATGAAAGGCCAACTCACACTCATGCCACATGCATATGAAAAATAAACATTTTTTTCTCAGTACACTATAATATTGTATCACAGATGAAAAATTTATGTGTGGCATGAGTATCTGCAACATACATTTTAATGTGATTTTCCAAATAGCATGCATCTTTCTAAAATGAGAAGCAAAGACATAGGTCCTTTCTATATACACAAGTTGCAAAATCTATATGCATACAAAATACACACACCCATATAGATTTGCATGTGTGTAGTATCTTGCATAAATGACTGTCAACTTAAAATGCCATTCTCTAATTTATATGCAAATTCTACCTCTGGTAAAATAAAAACATATTTTAAGCAGCTTATAGTGCCAACACATTATTCCCATGAATGATTCCTAGTAAACTATTTATGCCAACTGTGGGATTCTTTTTTGTGATTTATTGAATGGTGAACGAAACCACTTAAACTATAGTTGTCTGTATGAATCAGTAATTTTCATGTTTCTAATTAAAATGTAAACAGCGTAATGAAGACATCAAGTTTTTAGGCAAATGTCTCTTCCAGTGCCACTTGGGGTATGGTAATTACTGGAGCAGATCTATGGATGCTTCTGAATCCTCTACGAGTCCAGATTAAAAGCATTACTGCTAAACCTGGCTTTTTACACGAGGGAATTATGTACTCTAACCTATTCCCAGTTTGCTTACAGATGCATATTGGCACCACCTTTAAAAACTAGTCATTTAAAAAATCTAAATGGAATATAACATAAATGGAATGATTTGTACTTAACATGTTGAACAGTGATATAGCACATGCACAAATCAGAAAACTGGAAATAGATTTAAAGAGATTTTTTTTTCTATGCCCCCCTCCAATAATGTAGTCACACAATACCATCTATACCAAATGTACAGTTGGTGGGGGGCAGGGGAAGAGCTTACTTCGTTACTCTACATTTGAGTATGGTATCAACTTTCAAGGTTTGTTTAAATAAATGGTTTAAATGGAATAGGTTTGACATATATGTGTTGAGTACATTGAAAAGCACAAAAATTCAATCCATATACCAAAAATAAGTGGCATATTTTCCCCTTTAGATTCCAGAACTTAAAATGCTTTGGATATGAAGCTGAAATCTGTTGTCATCTTTATTTCAACCACTATTTCTCTCTGAAATTTGTCAAAATTTATCCTAAAGCAAGTGACCTCTTATATGTACTGAAGAAATATATCACCTCTTCTGCTTACAACTGTTAATTGAACTTCTCTGCTACAGCTTATTTTCCCCCAAGTTAACCAGCGCACTTGTTTTATGTATTTACTATCAAGCACTTGAATAGTTATTTTCTTAATTATAATTCTGAACCACCCATCCTCCCTCCTTCTCCTCATCCTCCCTACCCCCCAGCCTCAAGACCCAGGCACCCTCTCTTGCAGTTAAGTAGTTATAGCTGAAATCCTTAGGAATATGAACAGTGTGAAATGTCTGGTAAAAGGAGGATATTTTTCCCCCTGGACTCAAAGTCCACGTTCTGACTGGTATGGCCAATTTTCATATTATTTTTACATAAATGCTAGACAAGCATGTCTGTGTTTCAAGCAAGGTCTGTGGAGATGAGAATGGATAGGAAGTATACGGGTGGGGGTGGGGATAGGGCAGAGAAAAAGGGCAATTTTATACTGCTTTGTTTATTATCATAAAATTAATGCAGACAAATAAATGTGTTTCTCCTGTCAAGGGAGGGGGGGGGGTGGTGATTCTAATTTGACAAATCAAAAAGCATTTTCTGTCATTTTCCCCCACTTGAATCATAAGCTTTTCCTGGTGTATTGGAGGTGGGCAGCGGGGACTTTGGAGAAAGGGGCTGAAAGACAGACATTATATGTTGAAGATATTTGAAAATATTTTGGGGGAGGGAATGGTATGAGGAGAAGAGGAGAGGAAATATGATTAAACAAAACAAAGTGTTTTGTTGGCTTAAGGGTGATATGATAGTTATAGTCAATATCAGAAGAGTTGCAAGTGCAGGCATCATTTCTATTAGCTTTGTGCCAGAAAGGTAAACACTGGATTGTATTGTGGATTAAAACAATAAGGAATCCCACACCTCCCCTGCTTTCAAGGCCGTGCTAATCGGGTGTAATTTTTAATGAACACTAGCTGCTTGGTACTCATTCAAGACATTTCATTAGGAGGTTATTCATTTAAAATAAACGTTTCAACCATATCAAGCTGTAACCTTTCTTGAAATGTAAATGAATGGTTTAAATGAGAAGATTAATAAAGAGGGGATGTTCCAATTCCAAGCATGGCATGCTATGTATTTTTAAATTTGTCTATGCCAGATGCTGTCAGTCAGAACAAAAAACTGTCCAAGCAGACAATCTGTGCGTCTGAATGTTGATCATGCTGGAAAGTAAAAGGGGGAGGGGGGAGAGTGTGTCAAGGATTCATGGTCCTTCATCTTTGCAGTAGAGCAAACACGTCTCTCAGTATAGCGACAGACAGCTGCTTCCACTTTCTAATGTGCCCTAACTTAGATCACTGAAAGAATTGTCAGCACTCAGAGAAACACACAAAGATAACACAGCCAGCTGCCATGAAGGGGGAAAACAGCACAGCTCAGAAGAAATGGGATTTGTTCCATTTGCATGATGCTGGCTCCCTTGGGCCCCTTTCTTTCAAATCCAAAGCACAAAAGACAACACTTAACATATTTGCTTAAAGATGACAACCTCATGTTGATTTCATTTGGATGTAACAGTGTCAGGATTACAGATATAAGAATATATTATATCTGTAACAGAGACTGACAAATGTATCCATCAGTGAAACTGTCTGATTCATCTGCTTATACAGCCATTTTACCATCCCAAGGGTGCCATCTAAGTAGTAACTTTAGAAGACTGAAGGTCTAATTTTATTACACCACATTTCAACCTACTAAACAATATTATTTCTAAAATAGATCATTTTTATTGGAAGTCTCCCTGATGAAAAATCCAGTAGACACCAGAGAATTTATGAACTGTATGGGTACTTTGAACTCAATATACTGCCCATTTTAAGCAACTTTCTTGATATACAGTCAAAACCCAAAATCGAAAGAGTGCAAGTAAGTTTAAATGCGTGTAGAAAACATACATGACATAGCTATATCTTTATATGCTCAAATACATCTAAATATAAAACTATAGGTACCACGTTTCTATTGCTTTACCTGGTCCATTTAAACAACTTCTTTGTCTGTTAACTACTTATGACTACTCTGAGTTTCCTTACTACTGCCTTCACATGTCAGTAGGGATTCTATGAATAATTAATTGCCTGTTGATACATTTTGAATACTCACTCAATCTGATTTTTATTTTATGTGTTCTTCCAACAATTTATAAAAGATGAATAATTTAAAACTTAATAGGAGAGCCACTAGTACTTACAATTTAGTAGAGTTTGGAAAATGATACAAAATGAAATCTACATGTATCTACAAAGCTGCTATGTGTAAGCCTATATAAAATGCTCACTCATACACAGCTCCACTCCTATTTCTTAAAAAAAAAAATTGAAGTTTTCAAACATTCAAAAAATTTGTTCCCAAGTTTATTACTCTATTTTACATTGGGTGGGGAGGGGGATGAGTGGAAAAGGTCCCCTATTTTTCCCCTTAACCAACTGACTGCATAATGAAACATTAGCTCTAAGTGATGCTTTGTCCAGAGGAACTCTAAACTGCTTGTTGCTATTGCTGGCAACAGTGTAATTCACTAGATTGGAGTTGTTTTGTAAAATAGCTTAACTGTGGTATATGAAATTTCAGCACAGCAGATGGTTACCAATCACTATTTTCAATTTGTTTAGTTTCAAGTAAGAGATGGGAAAACTGGGTGTAGGGATACAAAGATACAAACCAGTCTGCAACATAAACCTAACAAATGCCGAGAGATGAAATGCTTTATATGCCTCACACCCATCCAAGTACAACTCTTTATTTCATAATACAGGACTAAACAACTGTTCTGGTCTAAGGATAAGAGGTTTTCTTTTCTTTTTTAATCTTGAAAGGAAATTGACATTTGAAGATCAATTTACTGGTTCCTTTGGTTACTCTAAAATCTTCCAAGATTTGGACTCTTAAAAACTGATCAAAGTTTTTAGTAGCAACTTATTATATCTGTTCATGTTTGCTATCATTCAAGTTGAAATCACTCTCTTCCTTTAAGTGGTTCAGTCAGCCAAATGAAAACGGGGAAAAAGAACAATTTATAGAAAAGTACACATGCACAGAAAATTAAGCTGTAAATATCTGGGCTGGGCCATTATTGGAATCTGGGAACATCTGGGGCCTTAGAAAAAGCCAAGCCCCATTTCCACAATGTCCAGGTAATTGCTTATATGATTTATACCTTACTGTTTCTATTAAAAAATGTCTTTAAAAAGAAACATTTGTAGGATCAATCCTGCAATAAAAACTGGCCTCCATTTTTACTTGCACCAAATCTGAAACTGCTACTTTTCTTCAAGGGCAGAGATCAGGATTGTCTAAATCCCAGACAAAGACAGAACTTTAAAGAGGGTGTGGCTAGTCAATTACATACACACACACACACACACACACACACACACACACACACACACACACAAACACACAATTATAAATATCTTATATACACACATTTTACATATAAGGTATGTATGTGTATATGTCTTTTAAGCATATCTTAAATTTTTAAAAAAGATCAGACTTACAAATTTATGACACTTTTAGTTTAGCTATTTTAGTAATAGAGCTTTTCATATCCACAGCTAATTTCAACTTCATTTCCAGTATGCTTTGTGGATATATGTATGTATACATACATACATATACATACATATATGTAAACATATATAGACATTTACACATATATAGATACATGCAAATAAACATTCAAATAAATGGAACTCAGTTCAGATTCTGCCCCTAATACATATTGATTTTGTGACTTTGTGCAAATCACTTCCAGGCAACTCCCTAAGACTAGAAGCTGTAGGATAAGGAAATATAATATCTACAAAGAATGAAGGGATATTGAATCCACAAAGCAATTTTATGTTATCGTGGCAGGGGTGGGGAGAAAGTTTCTGGAAATTTCATCAATGGAGAAAACTTCCTCCGCGGAAGAAACTTCCTTCACCTATATGTAGCCCAGTAATTATGGTGTAGCTTCCAGTATTAAAGAGTTTCCTGGGCATGATATACCCAGGGTAACAAAATTAGTATATGTAAAAGGCAGAACTTGAACTGAGATCCTGCTTGATATCAAGACTGAATTTTATTCCATCATGCCAGATGCTGAAGAATAAACCAACACAAAGGCATATAGACTTTGTTCACTTGGTTGAACGACACTCTTCCCTCCCCCCCTCCCCACTCCAGAATAAAATCTAAATCAGCTCACTTTTACATGAGCTTCCCAAATAGATAGATGATTTCAGTTCGTTGATTTGACTATTTTAAAAAAATGATTTGACAAATACTTAACTGTCTTCATGAAAATAATCAGGGTTTTTTTGGGGGGGCGGGGTATCATTTAACTTATCAGTCTTCAACACAAACTACAAAGATGGGGAAATTGTTGATCAACCAGAAGGTGAATATAATTTGTAAAAATAGTAAAGGTAAGTATTTTTACTTTAAAATAGGAATAAAGACTGCATCTACCATATCACTTAGTATGAAAACTCCCTACCTAGAGTAGAGATGTTTAAAAAAAGTGGCGCATGTAATCCATAACACTCTTAAGTGCAGACTGAACCAGGTTAAAATCTAATTAGGAAATATTTTAACAAAAAAAAATACATTAAAACATAGATTACGTCAATATGTGATTTTCTAAGTTGAAATACATCCAGGAGGGATCCTGATATTTGGTTTAGTGGCCTCCATATCTATTTGAGTGTGACCCACTGGCCTAAAGCATTTTGAGGTTAGGCACTTTGCTCAGGATCCCAGCTAGGAGCAGAAGGGCTTGAAAGTATGTCTTGCTGGCTCTCTTGAGGATGACTCTCTAGCCACTATTCCTCACTATGCCTCTCATCCATAAAAAGTTCTAAACTATTATTATAAAGAAAAAAACTAAAGCAATAAAACACAAACCTAAAATGTATAAAGGAAAAAATTTTCTTTTAAAAAAATACAAAACACATACCCCCCATCACCCTGCATATGCTCATTCACATAGGGATAATATAACTAGTATTGTGAATACATAAGAAGGTCAGTTATACTGCAGCTAATTGTAAATTTCATTACTGATGGAAGTTGATCATTGACTTGTAGTGTAGACGAATTTTTTTTTTTTTACCATTTTGTCAACATACCTTCTACTCCTGCTGTGGATCACACAATTCTGTTTGATGGGAGGACTGAAGAAACATGTATCCCCTTTATCAGAATACCTGAATGGTCCCTGTCAGTGTGAAAGCCCTGACTAGGATATTTTTCCTCCATCAGACTTCAAACCCTGGAACCACAGGATCCACAAACAAGTGTACTTTGATGGACACATCCTTAGCTTCTAACATGAGATAAATATTTTAAATTTGGGTTGTAATGGGCATCTTTTCCAAAAACACCATCAGTCTTATGAAAGTCTGCTTACATTTCACCAAGTATGACTTTTCTTACATTGGTTTAAAAGGTTTTCAGAAAACAAACAAATAAACAAAAAGCTCGGTTACCAAAGAGTTAATTTAAATTGACTTGGTATACACATGCCAGGAAATAAATCAAGGTATCCTTTTCCTTGGGGGGTGGGGGGAGGTGGGGGATATTTCTTTCAAACTTGTCACTTCTTTATTCTGCCAATAACAAATAGTATGCCTTCCATCCTTGTTAAAGCTCTTTGTAGATCTTCAAATGTGAAGTTGAATAGATGGTATTCTCATGCAATTACTGAAGCCAAATTTGTCTATCATAACTCATTTCGTAACATATCTTTGTGGTAATCTGGAGGCCTGAGTTGAACTATCAGTAACTAGATATTTTTCTCCTATACATGTAGTGTACAAGCTTAAATTGAATCTCAATATGAAGTAGTAAGATGACATTCAGAACTGTTTCAGCTTTGAAGTGTCCAAATTGAAGAAAAATGAGTAAACTTTCAGTAAAAGGTTATAGGCTTTGTTAGTAAAACCATGTTTGTAAAAGAATGACAACAGCGTTCTCCCATCCCTACCTCCCAGGTCACTACGTGAAGTAACATCCCAAAGCACTTTTCCCTCTGTACATCTTGGAGTTTGAAAAGCAAACCTTTTAATAGAAACCCTATATAGTACTGTTGACTAACTCATTATAATTTAAACATTTGATGAAACCTCATTTCCCTTATCAAATTCTATAAAGCTATTTACTGTAGCAGTCATGACAGATCTAAGAAAGAAACCAAATGACCCTTCTACAAGCACACAAACCAGACTAGTAAAGCAACTGAACCTAATAGAAGGAAAGGTCATTGGGTGTGACCCCAACTAAATTGTTTACTACTCAGTATTTAATAAAAAATTAAATTAGCAGAGTCAGATACCAAATATAGAACAAAAAGTGCCAATTTAAAATGTCAACCATAGACATCTGTAAATTATAGTCAATGAAAGTAATATCCATTACATATACACAAACTTCTATCTGGCATCTTTGGGCTCCTTGTGAATGTTAAATGCATATGGAAATACATTTTGGATTATTTCCTCAGAAAGCCAACTCTATATTGTGTGTGTGTGTGTGTGTGTGTGTGTGTGTGTGTGTGTGTGTGTGTGTGTGTGTGTAGAAACAAAAGGATCATTTTTAATTTATTAAAGACACAAAGCAAAGCAAAGTGACTTGGGTCCCTCTGGTAAAGATATGCATAGAATTTTCTATGAAGTTTTTTTGGGAAAGAGGGCATTCTTCTTTCTAGAATGGTTTGAATACAGACCTTCTTGGAGATAGGGGGATATAATCTTGAATTCTTTTCTAGGTGTAGGATTTAAAACATAAAGCTTTTTTTTTCTTCAGGGAATTGTTGGCAATTAATTTTTTATACTTAGAATGTGGATATTCTACTTTTTCAATATGCAAAAGAATAAAAATCCTGTCTTTAATCTTTTTTTTTTTTGGCCAATGGAATTGACATTTCAACTTTTCTGTAACAATTAGAAATTGTGACCAAATTTTAAAAATGCATAATCTAATAAAAGATTATAAGTCAATTTAAACACATATACATACATATATATATGTATATGAGTATGCATATTTATACATACATACACATGCATACTTTCTAACAGATAGGGATCTCTCAGAGATAAAATGAATTGAGTAATGTCCATCAACTATAGTGGTATAGACACTTCTTACTTGTTCATTTATTTAATAAATAGCCCCTGTTCTTCATAGAGACTAGAGAGGACCAAATTGGTTTGGGACTAATAGTTTTTATGCTGACTTCCTTGTTCCCCAAACTAAATTTAAGAGCTATGAAAATAAACAAAAAACCTTTTGCTATATCAACAGTCTCTAATGAAGGCAGAAGAAATTCATACTAACCTACTATATTACGTAGACTCTGCCTGTGTGAACAGATTTCATCATTACCAACAAGTGTTTGCTCAGCGTCTACTATATGCAATGCCTTAGTTCACAATTTTCTCAAGGCTATCAATTCATATACAGCTAGGCTATGAGTACCTTCAAAACCAGGAAGAATTATCTTTAAAAAGAAAAAAAAGACATTTGCTATCATCACAAAATGTACAAGCTTTTTGCTTAAATTGTTCTCTGGACAACAGAAGATCCTATTGCAGGATCCACAATGCATCAACATTGTTAAGCGAGGACTTGAATCGTTCATTTCCACCACAAATAAATCTTTGTGACTACAATTGTAACAAACTTTCTTTCCCAAGAAAGACAGCCTTGTTGACTCTTTCTATGATTGTCTTCTCTTTTGCCTTAACAACTATACTTTTTGAGAACAGTGTGGGAGAGGAAAGGGGAGAGACTGAAAAGGTTAAAAACCATTTAAGGACAAGTGTATTTTTAAATCAGGATCATGAGAAGGGAGAACAGATACTTTTACTCATGTCAACAGATTAATCCCAAATATAATGTGGAAAAAATCCCATCAAAACCTTACCTATCCTATTTTTGCTTTGAAAAAAAAAATAGAATATAATTAGTTCTCACTTTAATGCTGGGTGTTGGAAAATATTCACCAGTCATTAATTTCTTACAAGCAATGAATCTGCACAAAAAGTTGTTCATATATAGGTTTAATAGGAAGACTACAGTCAGAAAAACCTTTCAAAGAAATGGACTTTTTTTCTTCATTTCCTTTTAATTTATTTTCCCACATTTATTATTTACAGTGGCTTCTTGCCAAGAATTGCTCTTTGTAGATGGCATGTATCACCCAGCTCACCCACTTATATAGCAAAATATCTTTTTAATTAATTCAGAATATCTACCTGTGAGTTTAATACTGTATTTCTTCAAGTGAAATGAGACTTTCCAGATGATCAAGATAGATAGATAGATAGATAGATATAGATCTACTAGCAAATAAATATTTTAAAATAGCTAGTTCCTCAAAATGTTATATAGGACTCAGGGGGAGAAGAGTGGAAAGGAAGGAGAGGAGATATTTTAAAGAACAAAATAGAAAAGATAAACACTTTTTACCATGAGAATGTGGCTCAGAGTTAGTAAAAAAAGCGATTGATAAAAAATGTGAAAAAAAAATGTGAGTATGTAAGTTTATGTCCTCATAACAACTAATCATTAGTTCTTCTGGATAATGAACTGGATAATGTGTTTGATTGACTTTGAGGAAAAATAATTACACTTGTAGTAAAGATATACAGCCTCTTTACAAATGAATTGTTAGAATATGCTGCACTGTAGTCATCAAATACCCTTCAGAAACATCACCACTACCAGCATCATGGCCTTCCAATTCATGGCATTCACTTGGGTTCAATACTTCTATTATCCATAATGCACAATACTCATTGAGGAGCTTACTAAAAGGGTGTACAGCATATTAAACAGTACACACAATTAAATTTTTCCAAGTACTGCAGTAGCTTAAATTTCAGTTGTAGGCATTTCCCTAAGAATCCCTAAAGGTATTCCCCTTCCCCCCCCCCCCAAGTAGAATACATCCTGTATTATCTGGAAATGGGTTTGACACATAATGAAATAAAGTGAAATGAAACTAGTATGAACAAAGAAATAGGCCCAACACTTTCCTGTGTCTTAGTTGGCATATCAGATAGAGTTTAAAATTAAATTGAGACCACACAATGAAAAATTCACCAAAATATATTCAAGTCCAATATAGAAATGTAGACCTACAGCTCATTCATTAGAGCATAAAGAGGCAGATTTTAATTCTCTATATCAATTTGCTCTAATTCATTTCATTTTTACATGGAAAAAGTTACTTTTCGTCCCTAAGAGAAATACACACACACACACACACACACACACACACACACACGAGTGTATAAATACATATATATGTATATATATACGTATATATATATATATATATATATATATAACCATACATATGTATATACACATGTTTTAAATTGTCAGTCTTATTTAAAATCAGGGAATCATTGCTTCTTTTGTAGCACATATACTATCTTTCAGATCCTTCAGTAAAAAATGAATGAAAAAAGAAGGAAGGAAAGAAGATACAACACAAATAAATCACATGATCAGATTAATCGGCATGAGAATTAGGTGAAATATGGTTCTCACAGCAAAAAGCAACATTCTACTTGAACTTTTTTTTTTTAAGTCACCTCCATGCATGGCAGAAAGAATAAAATTTTGGATACCTCTTAATCTAAAATTCCCAAATCACTGTCCTTTCCCCCATGCCTTCAAGGTTATCTAACAAGGATTCAGGTCACTTGAATCTCAACATCTACCTTTAAACTATGTCAGTGTTCCCCTCAAATCTAGTTGGCTAATCTTTAGTAGAAAAAAAAATATATCCATTATTATAGAAAAACTTTGCAACTGCACTGTGGGCACTGACAAAAACATATGCCAACAAAACCTTCAACTTTTAACTCTTCAACTAGATGTAAAATTAACTCCAGGTTGTGAGAAACTAATTTAAAGTCACTACTAATGTATCTACTTTTAAGCAAGTAAATAGCTTTAGAGACTTGTTTAAAAAGTTGTCTAAGTGTTTTTCATTAAGTGCTTGTGAGAATGTATTATGACTCAGTCTTAAAAGTCATAAATGTGTTATACTCCTTTCACTTTGCATGAATATAATTTTTCATTTTCCAGAAATGGATACATTTTCTAACTCTAACCTCTTTAACCTAATTACTTGTACAGAAATACCAAAGCTTCCCACTTATTGTTACTTCAAATAAAATATATACTTGTAAAATACATATGAGTATATAACATTGGATAACAAAAATTAGAAGATGTATTATTCCAAGACTCTCCCTCACAACTATGAAAAATGTGGGCAGGATAATCTATTAAAGATATTTAAAATATTTAACATTAATGTGATTACAGTCATGTTTTCAAAAATCTACAAATTTAAATTCAAAAGTATTGATAATTATTAAGTTAAAGAGAATCATAATCTAATTTTAAAAGTCTTTCTAACTATATTTGCATCACTGAAAACTGGAGTCATAATTGAAATGCTTCAACCTCAAGAGATTTTTTTTAATCATCCAAAATGTTCTCATAATCATTCTTGTATTGCAAAGACCTGAACATTAAATAAAAAGATTGACTGTCTTGCATTTATTTTTCAATTACATAAAACTACTAGAAGCAATGTGAAATATCCTTTTTTAATTTCAAGGTGAGACTGAGGAAAAGATTGGCCAATTGGGAGAATAGGACACACCCACATGTGGCATCTCAACATACACATTTCCTCACCCCAGACGTCTCATTGGAATGTTTATAAAAATAAATATTTTCATAAATAAATAGTTAATTGTAAAGGCTTTGTGTGTGGGAGAACATTGAAACTCCATGATTAATATTTTTTTTTCAGAATATGTGCTTTTAGTTGAAAGACAGCCTACATAGTTCAGTTTATAGAATCAAACTCTAAATCTGAGAATATGGGGCTCAAGTCTCAGAACTGTTTTTCTTCCTCTCTCTGTCTCTCTGTCTCTGTCTCTTTCTCTCTGTCTCTCTCTCTCTCTCTGTCTCTCTCTCTCTCTGTCTCTCTGTCTCTGTCTCTGTCTCTCTTTGTGTGTGTGTGTGTGTGTGTGTGTATACGGAGTTGAGAAAAGATATATTTTATTGCCTGCAAAAAAGGATTCTTAGGAGGGAAGTGCTTTATAAACTATGAAATCCTGTATAAATGGGAGTTGGAAATATCATTAAGCAGAAATTTTAAGAAATCTGTCTGAATTTCAGTTCTTTAAAAAGTACCATAAAACACTTTTCTATTTAAGGCTCAATGGAACCACTTTGTAGGATCAATTACTGAGTCTAAGAGTATGCTATCACAATCACTAGTAATTTTAACAGGTAGGTATTTTCCAGCTCTCCAGTAGATCTTTTTATTTTAACTTTTGTGTATAAAGTGAAAGTGTGATGGTGTGTAGGTATGTGTGTGTTAGTTCAATGGTTGGAGGGTTTTCTTTTTTCTTAGATGATCCCATATATAGCATGTGGCCCACAAATTCCGACAACAAGGGATTCAAAATAGGTTCAATTCTGTTCCTTCTCCGAAACAATCTTTTAAGTGCCTGAATACTGGGTGACATAAAAGGATAAGAGTTACTTTTCTGTGGTCTTTTGATATGTCTCTTCATGGTAGAGCCATCCATGAGTGATGGGAGAAATATCTTTTGAAAATAAATGGTGCAACTTCAAGTGTATTCAGATACATCCTTCCTGAATCTTCTAAAATGTCTCAGTTTTTATTTGAAAGGCCAGTTGATTTAAAGTTTTGTTTTAGGTATCACAATGTGATACTTTATATCACCCAGTAACCAGGAAACTTATTTTCTAAGCATACACTGTAAATGTTGCTCTCCACATGTCAACATAGGAGGCTGAAAGTAATAAGATTGGGGGGTGGGGGGTAGCACAATGTGTAGTGAAAAGAAGGTTAAGGTATTGTCATCCCAGATTCTAACAAACTAAGTTCACACTTTGAATATGACATACTGAAAGGTTAATGTTACTGCATAGAACAGTTACTTTTCATCTATAAGCATTACTGTCACCACACATTTATATAGAAGCACTGTCAGTTCCCAACAGTCAAAATATCAATACTGATACTATTATAATGGAGTAATTATTTTTTTGTTTTCCTGGTTCTTCTCCTCTACTGTCATTCAATAACATAAAAGAATGGCTAGGCTTTTTTTTTTCAGACTAAGGATATGTATTTTAGCATGGATTATATACACCAGTGATGAAGTGGTGCATATGTAGGGGGATGTGAAGGATGGAAAACAAGAGAAGTGTCTCTATTGAATTACAAGACATCATCACTGAAATGTTTTCTTTTCATTCATCACTATATACATATCCATATGTGTTATGGCTTTTAGTTATGTAGTTGCAACCAAAAAAAAAAATAACTGAAGAAAATGCTACTTACTCAAAAACAGCACCTGAACAAAAAATCTACCTGACATTTCAGAATACACCAAGAAGGAATAATATTAGGGAAAACAAATACCTTAGTTATCACTTAATACATGTGTAAATAGTCAAGAAGCCCTAATGGTCTATTTTACCATGGATACTCTTGCTCAACTCCCAATTATACATGGGACAGAGGCATGTAAGATAACTGTAGAATAGGCATCCCCAAAGGCTAAACATGACACCTAGCATAATGTCTTGTACATAGTTGGCAGACGATAAATGCTCATGATTAATACAATAACAATTTAAAGGATAGTGGTTAATAACGGGTGGATAATAAGGGCAGCAGAACAAAAAGTAGTCAGTGATTCATGCTGTAAAAGCCTACCTGGCCTAGTGATTTTGAATTTCAGTGTGTTGTGTCCCCCCACCGCCCCCATTCAATCACCAAAATAAGTACAGAATACCAATTTCCAGGGGGGAAGAATACTTTTGTTTACATTCTTTAAAAAAAAAAAAAACAACATGCGTCCAGTTTGTGAGAATTCTCTGGACCAGAGAAAAAAAATTTAAATAAAAAGTTATTATCTTCTTTTTCTAAAAATATGCCCCCAACTAGAATATCACAAATATTCTACAAGAGTCAGAAATTCTGGGGAGAATGGGTATGTAAGACAGCACTACCACATTAAGACAATCAGGACATTTCAGACATTATGTTGCTGAAATAATATATATTTTTTACAAGTATACCATTGTGAATTCTACTAAAGCTGTGAATTTTTAAGAGAAACATTAATCATTAGCAGTGATTTCGGTAGAATCCTATAGTCATTTGAATAAACATGTAAATAATGTATCCAGCAGAAGCAATTGCTCCTGGCTTAAAAAAAAAAAAAGGAAATTAATTTTTAAAGTCACTCCAGCAAAGTAAGCTACTGGATGGAAATATGTTCTGTAACATAGTAGCAATGAGTAAAATAAATTTTTCTCACTTAATGCTTTCTACCACATAAAATGTAGCCCATTATTCTGTTATATCATTTTAAGGAAGGTTTGCATGTACTAGAGAACTATCATGTGAAAGCTATTTCAAGTATAAGCATAGCTAATCATTTCTCTAATGATACTACCAAATGTGTCAGATCTATACAGTAAATCCAGCTGAATTAAAATCTCATTAGAGTTTAATGTTGCTATGCATAGTGTTATTGTAGTCTTACCATTGTATAATGTTAATCAACTTTATCAACATATCGACAATAAGGCAAAGTGATGATATGCATTAAATAAAATTGCGTAAACATCATAAACAGGAAGAGAGACATTAACATTCCAGTTTGCAATTGTTGTTACATTCCCTTTCCACTGTCTTTTCCTTATCTATCTTTAGTCCCACAAATGTCAACAGGTATAGTATAGAATGCATTCGTATTGAGGAAAAGCATTGATTCATTCAAATGTAGTATTGCTCCAAGGATGCAACATACACATCTTGCTTTCAATTCGCCTGAAACTTAGTTACTTGCACAGTTTATTCAGACCCTATCCATAGATCCCCTTTATTTTAACAATCAAAATTCTATTTTAATCCAAACTATACTTTCCAATAAAAAAAGTTAGGACATTTGATAATAGCAATAATAATCAGAAATCACTTTGAAACAGCTGACACTTAATACCTAAAACTTCTATTCTAAAGAGTCAGTGATAAGCCTCTTTAAACGGAAATAACAGATGTCTTTTAAAAATATTAAACTATGCAAACTTCTTTTACATAAATGGCATTGTAATATATTATCTTTCAATCAACTTTTAAAAACCAATTACACTTGCTCTTGCTAAATTGTCCTTGCTAAAATGTTGTGGAGTTGTTTATTTATTGTAGCTAAAACACTAGATAATCTTGGGAATTCTGATCTGTCAAACAGTGGTGCCTAACAAGTCAAAATAACTTTAATATAATTTTCTTGCAGATTTACAACCCTTTCTAGGATCCATTTAAAGAGTAATAGGGAAAAGTGGCACTAGAAGAAAGCTGTCTTATCCCAAAATTACTGTATTATTTTCTGTGTATCATTTGTTAAGTCTGGTCTAACAGCAACTCAGTTGGGTTTGGGGGCAACAAAACAAAACAAGAGATGTGCTGATTAATCAAGTCTTATCGATTAGCAGCATGCTTCAATACTTCACATAAATGTCTGCAGAACAATTTCTCCCAATCACAAAATCAATAAATCAATGCAAAATCCTGGTAATTAAATTTATCAACTCTACATCAATAAATCTGGCACTTTATGAAAGTATTATGTGAAGTTTGTTCTCTTAAGGGATATATCGATCACAGGCAAAGTGCCAAAATTTTCTATTAGAGTCAGGGATGCAGGTACAGACCAACATGCTCCAAACAAAATGACATTCAGTTTGTTCAAATGCACAGGGCAGTCTGCTTGATTTTATACCATTAAAAGTGATTAACTTCATAGAACAAACTAATCATTCAATGAATCTGAACATTCAGAAATATATGCAGGTAAACCCCAACTCAGCACTTTACAATAAGGTGATAATTCAGAAACATAGAGCATGTTAGCCAAGTTTAGATATCTTCCCCTATATTCAGGAAAGATTAGGTTGAGAAATTCTAAGAATTGCCAGCTGAAACTCCAAAGTCAAATAATTCAGCTACAACAATGTTATTCATTTGTCTTTTCACATTGCTAAAATGTTGAACTATTTCAGAAATATTGATTTGAACAATGCCAAATGACTATTGTTCACTTTCCTTTTTTTCCCTTTTTCAGTTTATTACATAGCTAAAAGTGAGGTATTGGTGGTCTCTCTATGTAAAGGACATAATATGAGTATTTGCTTGTAGAAATGTTCCTTAAATGCCCACTTATTTTAAAACATGAATAAAAATCTAATTTTCTGTTTTTGTGAAAGGGAAAATTACCACAAGAAAGGAAAGTTTCTGAACATACTTAAAATTTGAGTTCCTGTATGCTAAACTTAAGTATTACTAAATGTAAAAATTGTACATACACATATACAGAGAGTTCAAGTACAGGATTAAGAATCTTGGGGTTGTAAGAGAAGGATGAAAATACACACTATTTTCAAAAAGGATAAAGCAATGATCCAAATGATACCCTTTATCCCATGAGAAGGGAAGATTGAAAAGTCAACTCATACAAATACCACTTACATATGGAAGCTTTATTCTTTCAGGGGGGGAAAACAATAATAAGGCTTTATTACCATGCTATGGTTCTTTCATTTTAGACATGATTAATTAGTAAGTAGTCCCCCCACCAAAACTCCCACCATGCTCTTTTTTGCCTGGCTGCAGAGAGATCTATATGCAATAACAAGTAGCTATCAGCAGTGTAAAGTCCAGTGTCATTTATTTCAAGGAGAAAATTTCCAAAAGCTAATACTACCAATGTTTCACTCACATCTTAGCTAAAAAACAGAGCAAGAGCCTCCAAACACTTCAAGAAAATGTTTTCATAACTTGAGTTTCTTAGGAATAATTTGGAAAAAAAGAGTTGAAACAGTACATGCAACTATTTAATACTTAAAAAGTGCATAAAATGATTCATCTGACAAGTGTACTCAAGGTGACAAAGAACAAGCAATTCTTATGGCTTATATGTGGCAAAACCCTTAGTCTATTAAACAAATAAAGATGGATTACTAAAAGGACACTCAGATGTGAACTATACAGAGGAAAATATGTTCTCCTCCAAATACATCATATTTGTCATGAATATAACTGAGATAGTAATTAGCATTTGGGAATTAAAGAAAGAGGGATAAACAAATGAGAGGAATGTAAACTTGAATTACCAAAAACATTTTGGATGCCTTCATACTATTCCAAAATATCTCAGGATAATTTAAGAATCATGTGAAAGTTTTTGTGCATGACTCTAAGCAGAAAACCTACTTAATGACACTAGATATCTTACTAGGTCTATTAAAAGTGAGCTTCAGTTTTTACATAGTGGGATCACTCCTGCACTTTGACTGCAACATCTTAAATATTTTATTCACACAATACAGTGCTAATAAGTAGTTATTGCAGGTTCTTAAAAATAGTTTTCTTCCTTCCTTTCTTTTTAGAGATCTCTACTGGTCCAATTCTCCCTTGCTTTTTCAGTTTTTATAAATTTAGGATCAAAAAACATCAAAGCAGTTTCCACCTCGGACCTAACTTTTAGAGGATCAATGTGACAAGTCGCTGCCTGATAGATGTTTCTCTTGATAAACGACTTGTTCAAAAGAGACATTGTAGCTTTCATTTCCTGACCACAACACACTTTTAATTTGCAACAGCAGAGCTGCTGGAGAATAAGGACTTTCCCACTTTCCAGTCTTTTAGGTTTGTAGCTCTGGTTGATTTAGGCCATGTATCTAAACTAAACACAAGCTAAAAAAATAAAATTCAATTAAAAATGAAAGTAAAGCAATGGAACTGCTGCTGTGTCTCTATATTATAAAGTTTTCCAGAATGTTAGTAGCTGATTATATAAATCCTAAGTGATGATCATTTGTATTAGTGGTCATTGAAACACATGCAGAATATAAACTTGGCTGCGCTTTAGCAGTAAGCAAAAATTCGGGGAAAATGCACATTTGAATCTCCAGCTAAGTGACATGGATTACATGATGGCCTAACCCCAACATGTTCTTTATATATTATTGTAATGATTATTATTACTACTACCCGGAAATCACATTTAACTATCAATACGGTGAACAGCCAAACCATCCAATTTCAGCTCTCAGCACATTGTCCAATCTCCGATTTAAAATTTATAAATGTAATATCCTCCTCATCACAAGCAGCAGCCCAATCTGCTCTGAATATATATTACAGCTTTAACATCACAGAGGGAAATCTCCCATCTGGCAATCTCATTCGCTCCAACAGCTCCGGGAGAAAAAGCTGTGCTCTCCCCTCCTTAAAACATTTCTCAGGGCAAATTATGTGCATCTAAAATAAACAGTCGTCTTATTGATCGCTTCAAAGTCAACAAGTTCCAAATGCAAAATTCAATCAAATTGTTCCTATTGTATAGGAGATCAGCGCGTCTGTTTAGCTATATGGTCACCTACAGAGAGTCAAACTATAAGAGCACGCCTTGCGCGGCTGCTCTTTGAATCCCCCTTCCTTGCATTCACATTTGCGTGGTGAGAGCAGTGACCAGGACCGCACTCCAGACCCCTAGCAGCTTTGCCCCATCCTTATTTCTTTTCTTTTTTAGATGAGGATGGGGGACTGGAAGGGAGGTAGAGGTTGTGAGGAGATGAGAGAAGTGGTGGCAACAACAGCGGTTGAAAGTGAACATATCCTTTGGTTATGCAAAATACTTTAATATCTTTTGTTGTTGTTGTCCACTCTTAGTCTTAATTGGAGATCTGAAAGTATACATTCTGCTTTGCAAAGAGTGCTATTGAAGTCCCCCTCGCTCATTTTATCTGACCTTTTTTTTTGGCAGCGAAAGAGGAAAGAGAAATTTAAAATGAAGTCAATTTTGTGCCTATTTAATTCTGTCACATGTTCAAAGTAAAAGGCATTGACAGGCAGACAAGTACAATGCAAGAAAAAATACCACTTTGTTCATCATTAGTCATTAAAGATATTAAACGATCAAAATGTATTTTTGTTTACATGCAAACTATACCCCTTCCACACACTCACTACCGAACACACATTCAGAACCGATTATCCCACAGAATGAAATCATCTACAAAGTCAATAACATCAAGTTTCAAAAAGAAAATAAATTACATTTGAGTCCTTTGGGTGTACACACATATACACATATATTTGTTCATTAGTAACCGTCTTTCTCTATCTCCCCTCCCCCAAGTCTCTGAGTTTGGTTCATTTACATACCATTTGAGTTTAGTGGTGTTTATAGTACATTACTAGAAACATGCAACTTTGAGATTACGGCTAAAATCAATAGAAGTGGACATAAGTAATCAAAAGCTGAAATAGACAAATGAAAGCAAAATAAAAAAAATTGTAACAAATTAAGATATAAAAATATAAATTATTTATTTTTAGCATATATTTTACATGCAAAATGCTCACTGGTTTTATCATGCTATTTCATTTGTCTTTCCTATTTAGATGCAAAGGAAGTAGATCCCAAAACTGACATACCATAAACACTGGTGCTACTGATCATTTCTTGCTGGCAGCACAAAAAGCTGAATTGGATTTCTCACAAGCAGGAATTCCAAAGGTTGCTTTTCATTAAAGCCACTTTTCCTCTCAGCTATCAAATGTCACTGCCTTGAAACGTGGGCCCTTTCGTCAGGTATTCATTTAACCTACATGCATATAATTAAGTGGGAAAGCAACATCAACAAAAAGGGGATCTCAGATCACAAGAGAAGAAAGAAAGGAAAAAAAGCACATGACCAGGAATGCAAGTCCATGTCAATTTCACTCACTCCCATTGAAACTAACAAGAGCTCCAGGGAGGATAGTAATAGGATCAGTGGATTGTATATACCATTAAATTATACATCTTTCTCTCCCGTTCCCAGCCAACAATACGCCCACCACGCTGTACCCCCTCCAAGATGATGTGCTTACATTTTACTGCAACAGATCCTCTGACATTTTCCCGTCCCCCCCAGCTAAGGGATTGTAATTTAACCTCAACTTTTTTTTTCCTCCAAGATTCTTATTTACACTTCTTATTTACTTAGAAGTTAGTTCCCGAAGAAAGTCTAGCCCCACCCTGTACGTCCACTTTCTTATTTTTTAAGTAAAGGAGAGAATAAGTAAATCCAATTAAGAGGAAACCGGGAATCTTGCAATCTCGAACTCTTAATCTCATACTATTGTTAGCAATGATTAAGCAGCAAAAATATGCGTTACAATGTTTTAGTGCTACTTTCTACATACAATTAGACAGTAGGTTGGCGTATTTAATATAAACGATTGCAAGTTAAATTAAATATTTACAGTACAAGTCGCCGGTCTCTTTATTGCAGGTCTCGGATATATTTAGATTAATTTTTTTTTTTAAACAGATAGTAGGAAACTACAAAGATTCTCTTACCTGAATGTGTGGTGCAAGAACCCGATAGGTTAGAGTAGCATCGATCCGATGTGTTTGCTGATGAATGGGAGCTCGGGTTAAGTGAAGGTGCCTATGATTTGAAATCATTCCAAGTTTTTGAAGGGAAGACTGACTGCAGCCTCTGCCATGTTGGAATTTCAAACCCAAAACAGCTGCTTGGAAGGAGCCAGCATGCCAGAGGCTGGGCGCAGGCGCAGAGCGCCGCCGAGCCAAATTCAAATCACTTTCACACTAAGAGCCAAAGATCAGTTTTCAAAGGAGAGAGAGAGAGAGGGAGAAAGAGATCGAGAGAGGCTGAGGAGAGGGAGAGAGGAGAGCCAGCGGAGACAGCGGGGCAGTGCTGAGAAAGACAGAGAAATAGAGAGACAGGCAGAAGAGACTGAGGCAGTGGAGAGAGAGAGAGAGGGAGACAGAGGAGAGCCAACAGAGAGAGGGGGAGAAAGAGAGGAGGGAGGGAGAGAGAGGGAGAGACACGCAAGAGATTCATGTGCAGGGAGAGCTCAATGGCTGCGCTGCACAGGGCCCTGGCTGCACGGGTCATGTTACATGGCTGGGGCTGCTGCGGCAGCACAGGAACGTGCAAACGCTGCCTGGAGGTGGCCAGGAGGTCATGATTAAGCGGGCGGGGAATCGAATCGTTTTTTCTGCTTCTCTCTCTTCACTCCTTTCACTCCCCAGGCATCCCAGTGAATGAGGGGAAATACCTTGGGGAGGGGGATCATCCTCTCTTTCCCACCAATGCCGCCGTCCCAACCCGGTTGGTCAAAGGTCCCCCAGCTTTCCCCTCCTGGGCCACACGGGTGCCTCCAACTCCCCAGGCAGCAGCAGTGGCTGTCTTTCTGATCCTACACCCCCACCCTCCCTGCGGCAGGGACACAGGGACAGTGCCTTCTCCATATCCCTCTACCAACAGCTGTGACCAGATTGCCCCCTACCCCCTTACACACGCACACACACACAAACACAAACATACACTCACCCACTCATTCACTCACTCACTCCCACTCCACAGTCCTCCTTCCCCCCGCCACTGCTCATCTTAATCCTTCTCCCATAGACCTAAGAAGACCTCACCAGGTTCGAGGGACCTAGGTCCCCACCCACGCCTTGTCCCAAGCTCCCAACGCCAATCAGAAAACAAATGACTCAGGCTCCAGAGAAGAAATAACTTCAGGGGGGATAAAGAATTAGTCTACTCGGGCCCCTTTCCGCTCCCCCACCCCACCCCTCACTCCCCAAAATGAATAAATAAAACAAGTGACTAGGTGTGCGGTCCTCTGTGTCTCTCCTCCCTATCTCCCCCAGGCGGCTTCGGCTGAGGAAAGCAAGCGCCCGGGGCCCCCAATCCAGGCGGGTGAGCAGCCTGCACAGGCTGCTTTCCCAGCCCCTCCCCCCACTATGAAGCAATCTGGGGACCCTGGAGTGGGAAGAGGGTTGAGGCTTTGTGGTGCCGGGAGCGGGGTGGGAGTGGGGGGCGGGGGGGAGTGAAATGTGCAGTTCTGTGTGTTGCTCGCATCCCAGCGAGCAGTTGCAGTGCTGATTGTCTGTTGCTGAGATAGCCTTTTGTTCCGAACATAAGGTTTAAGAAACACACACACGTTTTCTGGGGTCTCTTGTTAGATGTAAATGTGCTGCATCCAGACGCTTACTATGCAGTGTAAGCTCAGTTGGCTTACTAATCACCCCGCCCCACCCCCAAACAATCGTGATCATTTGAATGGGAACCTCATTCACACTTCTAGGCTGCGAGTATTGCCTTCAACCTATTTCATTCTAGAGTAGCCAACCATCCAACTGAGATAATAAAGCAAACAATAACATTTGATCATGATGTCTACGAGATAATGTGCCCAGTAAAAAGTTCTTTAGGAATTGTAATGAGAAAGAGAGTGAGCTGAGCAATAATATCTCTTCCTTTTCAATAAATATGACTTTAGCAGATAAATGGATAGTTTATACTTTGGCCTGGTGGACATCATCTACTACTCTATATTTCAGTCCAGCCAAGAATGAAGAAGGTGAATTGCAGGGCTGATCAGGAGTCCATCAAACTGGAAGTATGTTACCCTTGAAAGCTCGAGTTAAAATGCACTTGTTTAGAACTGACAATTCAGCACTGGGATGTTAACATTTTCCGGTTTCTTTTCTAAAGTTCTAAAAAAAAAAAAAGACAAAAAAAATGTATCTTTCCAGATGCAAAAATGCTGCCTGTTAAAAATGTAGTAGCTTTGACATTGTGTTCAATTGTTAAAGTTTCATACTCCTGGTTGATGGACTTGTCTAGCCCAAAAAGGGAAATAAAATAAATGTTAATTAAATAGAGGGCAAATGAAAGTGAAATAAACTATTCAGGGTATTACCATGGAATTGTTAGGAATGAGACTTCTATTTGAAGTGGATTCTGATCTTTCCACGCATTTCTTTCTCATTAACTTAGAAATAAAACAAAAGAACTTTCAGTTTGATGGGAGGTGAAGCATTGAACCTCCTTTGGTGATTGATTTTATAGATAAACATACACACACATACATATATTGTTGGATAGAATCTGTTGGCTCCACTTGTTATGAGTACACAGGGATGCAAAAACTATAAGCAGAAATGAATGCTTTTAGCAAGTTACCCATTTTACTGATGACACTCAGAAGTTATTCTTGTTCACCAGGAACGAATGGAAAACACCCTTTTCAATTTAAATATGTTGATCTTTGTCTTTATTTAGTGAAAGAGACCAGAGATCAGCGGGCCTTTAACAGGTAATTCTTAGTATTTATTTCCAGTTTCTTATGATAATCAAAACATTGAGTAAGAATAAAATGTCAATATAATATACTGTCAGATCTAAGAAAAAACTTTATAATGATTTAACAAGCATGTTATCCAGCAAACTATTGCATATTATGCCATGTTGTTATGTCATAGCATGTTGTAGTATATTTAGCAACTTTTTTCAATCATATATGCATATTATCATTATTTCATCCATATTATATGTAGATATTATATGTTCATTTGAAGCATACATCTATATATACAAAATAATATATAACATAACCACATATACAAAAACCTCACTCAACATACATATCAATGTAATTGACTTTGAAATCAAAGGAAAGCTGTCTAATAAAACACTGCATATATTTACATGGAGTTCTAAAATTTCTTAAAAATTTATACTTCTAGAAAAAGATTCTTTAATTGTACTATTGTGGAATGTCCAGATGAAAAAAGTCATACTGGGATTTTTTCAACATTATTTCATGAATAGAATTATTACTTTTTTTCAGGGATGAGGACCGAGAGGTTTTGTAAAAAAGCTAGATAGTTACTAAGTCAACCAGCATTTAAGGGCTTACTACGTGCTAGGCACTTTGCTAAGCACTGTTTTCTCAAACATTTTTTTTCAGTAATGGGAAACATAACAACTTCGTTCTTCACAGAGATTAATTGCTTTTATTATGAAATTAGCACAATGTTTATTTTTTTATTGCTCTGGCAGAGCTATCTTTAATGACAATGCTTGGACTGTGAAGGTATATTTTAACAGCCATTATCAATCCATTGGCATTAATTTCTAATACTTTTTATAACAAATGAAGCATTTCTGGTTCTAACTGAAACTCATCTTTAATAATGCACTTCTATGGGACCTAGGTAATACCTACATGACCCTTTTAACTAAATTGACCAGCCAATCCAATGAAATAGTCAATTTGGTCAAAGAACTGATTTTGACAGATTTTTTTTTTCCTCACTGAATTAACCAACTGGATCAGCTGTTCTACCATCATATAGACGTGGCCTTGATAAAGTATTTAAAAAGAAAAGTACTTTTTAGCATGCAGTGAACTCTAATTTAGAAGAAACTAAAGCAAAATAAAAAAAGAGGCAGAACTCTTTGTTTCCTTTCAATAGCTTTGGGGAGTTGAGGGGGGGGGGGAGTTGAGGCAATGTCATTTAGAGAGAAGGAAATCTACTTCCTTGCATTCAATCTCGTCAGTACACATAAAGTATAAGAATATATGAAGGATAAGGAGAAAAGCAAGGTGATACTGAATGTAGCCTTGCAGATGGCCACTCACATACCTATTTCAGGCTAGTAAAGATTTATGCCAGTCAAGCAACAGAGCTGTACAGTGCTCAATTGTGAGGGGTAGGGGGTGGGGTAGGGTGAGAAGAGCTAATAACTATTTGGTAGAAGATAGGAGAGATGAGTTGGGGAGACATGTTAGCAGACTAGTAGATTATTAGTATATATCTACAAGCCTGTCTTGAATAATGGATCATTTTGTCTCTTTGGAAATACCAAGTACGATTGAACTTATTTACCTGAAGATTCTCTAGTTTCAAACTGAAGAACAGCATGTTGTAATGAAAGCCCAACTAATCAGGCCAAAATACAGGGTTACCAAGAGATTATCTGGATTTAAACCCTGGACTTTTTCTTCATATTTCACACAAAGGTCAAGGTGACACTTAAAGCAAATTAGTGACACAAAAAATTCTCTTTATGTTTCCATAAAATTGCTACTTTTAGGCATCATCGTTTGTTCTTCTGTTCTGAAGACAATTACACATGAATCTTCTTAATTGTAAATGGCCTTCTAATATGTCATGTACACAAAATATTAATTATAAAAAAGAATTCAAGATCTTAACTATAAGAACATAATTATACAACTGAATAATCTTTCATGATGGAATTAGGATGATCAAGATAATTTTCATGGTCTCTTCCAATCATTCCGGAGACAAACTACAAAATCCTTAGTTACCTGTAGGATCTTTACTTGGGATAACTATACAGGTATGTTGAAATATTTTACATTAAATTGCATATAATATTTAATTCTGTTTTTACTCTTTTTGATGGGAAAATATGCTTAAGATTGTTTTTTTTTCTTTTGCTGTTTTACCTGTTCCTGGTTTTTAAAAAAACTCTACAGTAGGTTAGATGTCTTGGTACCCCTCACATAATTTGGTGATGAGCTTCCTAGCATTACTATTGAATGGAAGATTCCATAGATGGCAACATCAATAATTTATTTGCATTAGTTCATGAGTATGGTATGCTCAGTACCTAATATTCTAAAATCTCAGTATGCTGAAGGCATTCATTTAGCATAGAAGACACTGAACAGGAAGATAAATTGCAGTTAAAGAATCACCTTAATATTGTTTCTAAGGCTGAAAGTAGTCCTTCCACTCATTATTTCATTTCCCCCCTCCTCCTTTACAATTAGTTTTACCCAGACTGTGCTTTTAGCCTAGCAGGTGTTTCATTTTCAAGAGAAGTAATGCCTGAAGATGAGAAAAGTTCCTCCCTGGAGTGTATTTGAGTAACCAAAATAGGTAACGTGCATTTAAGTTTTTATATACTGTGTCAAAAATAGATGCACATTTTCTTCATTTAAAGTATGTTAAAGTTTTCCAAACACGGTTTCTTAATTCATTTAAAGCTGTATTATGTTAGGTGGGCTGTTGGTGCTTTGAATTAATGTGCAAGCTGTTAATCTCTGTAGACCTGGATTTAAAATTAGACAAAGCAATAATTAGTTTGGCACCATCATTTCACTACCCAGAGGGTAATAATGTAGGTCATAAAATACTACAGCCTGGCACAAGTTTTTTTGTACAAAACAAGGATCTGGTATTAGGGGGTGTGAAAATTAAAAAAAAAATTGTCACTGGGAAGTAGAATAGCTTCTTTTTTTGATGTGTTCCACCACTATGAAAGAAACCCATACTCAGACATTCTTATAAGGTTTTCCTAGCAGAAGGTGATTCTTTCCCTGCTAAGTGATACAAAGAAATCATCACAGCTTCTATTCAATAGCAGTCCTTTCTCAAATATTTTTCTCACAGAGCACTTATTCCTCAATCCACAGAATTAAGATTATAATACATGTTGCACTGTTGACTGTAGTTATTTTCTTCATTAGTCTGCCTTTTTTGAAAATTAAAAGAACAATGTACTGTAAACATTTTTTAAACATGTGAAAGCATAGTATTCAAGTAAGTGCTTACAATACGTATCTTGATTTGTTTTCATGGCAAATGACTACTGGCAACATCAATAATTCAAGAACAGAAACAATGAAAATACAGAGGAATTGCATTTGGATACCTCTTGCCGTCAATCATCTTTGCCAGACTCCTATATGAACATCATGAAAATTAGGAAGCCATCAGGTCTGAGGACTAGCCTTAAGTGTTAGTAATAGTTGCCTATTCTTTCTACTGTTCAACTCCTCCTGAGGCTTTGATGTAAAGCAGTCTTAGGTATCATAATATATCTTACATTTCCAACTACAGAAAAATATTTTTAATATTACACTGGAAATGTATGTCATGTAATATAGCATTTCTATTATATGTACATATGTAGCAATGTGAATACACATATGCATATAGAATGTATGGCATAGTTAATGTTACGGATGAATATATTCATAAATCATTTAAGTTAAGCTTTTCATGTGATGTGAACCACTGATACAAACTTGCTAATGATAATTATAGAACTGATGCTGATTTAGTCATTTCAAAAAAGCCATGGAGGCATAATTAGTGTCTGAATGGCCTCAATATTGCATTATTAGGAGGCTAGGGTGAAACTTGAAATGAGAACATCAAGGCTGATAAGAGAAAAGAAAACATGAAATACATACATAATTCATTCTGAGACATTATAAAGGTTTATAACCAGAAACAATAACTTGCAGAAAGCATCTCATGTACTGGAGCCAACTGCAATCATTTGGTCAACCTGTTAAAGATCAAATAGTATATTCTTAGCTATTCTCAGTGGTATCTTTGTAATAAAGTAGCAGCAAACAGACACTGTTTGCTTCTGGTCACTTTTAAAGAATGTTCAGTTTATCAGGAGGGACTTTAATCTCAGCCTTAATGGAGTACAAGAAGAGCATTGTTCCTGAAATTCTGTCCTTAAGGCCACAAGCCATGTACGTTTTTACATTCAAAAGACAAAAAAGAAAATTCACCTTCTCTGAACAAAAAAACACTGCTTTTTCAAAGGACCGTTTTCAGGATCTTTTCTTTCCAGCATTCTCTTTCCCTTTTTCTTTCCATTCAGCCAGTCCTCTTTCTCTGTTCCTTCTTTTGCCCAAACTCCCTCAGATAAAACATCTCTTGCACCATACTTCACAGTCATCTCCACTGGTGAAGATGCAGAATCCATGTAGAATGCCTTGATTTGGACCCCTGCCAAGCCAACCATTATCTACTGACCTGATGTGCTGTTGACTAGAGTATTATCACTCAGAAGCCTACTTTTTTGGAACTCCAGTCTACAGAAACCAAAAGATATAAAGAATGACCAAAAAAACCTCACAAAAAAACCAAAACAAAAACATGGTAGGCATAGAAATATACAACAACCTGAGCCATAATCTCTGATTTGCATAGGTACACATCCGTACAAAATCATACAAAAATAAGTCTTTGTATACAAGCTGCCAGATATTTATTTCCTCAATTCTGATCTAATTATAATTCCTATAGTCATATTCTCATATACAATTATCATAATCCCTATATCTGTAATTCCTATATTCCAGTCATGCTTGTTGCTGAAACCACAGAATCATTTCCTTTGTTTTGTTCAGTCATTTTTCAGTTGTGTCTGACTTCATGACCACATCTGGCACTTTCTTGGAAAAGATGCTGGAGTGGTTTGCCATTTCCTTCTCCAGTTCATTTTACAGATGAGGAAACTGAGGCAAACAGGGCTAAGTGACTTGCCCAGGGTCACACAACTATTAAGTATCTGAGGCCAGACTTAAATTCAGGAAGACTCATCTTCCTTACTTCAGTCCTGACACTCTATCCACAGCAACACCTAGCTGCCTATAATTTCCTTTATTTAGAAATATTGTAGCATGTGGGCACATAAGTACTCAAGAAATATTTGGTGAATTAAATTATGCCTAGGTGAGATGATATTTTTCTTCAGTTCAAAACTTTGCAAAAGATGGCTATTGCATACTGAGTAAAATTGAAATTCCTTGGTCTTACAAAGAGTTCTAGATTCTGCCGCTACCCCTACCTTTGTAGATTCATCATGTACTCCTCTAAGCCCTTTCCATATTTAAGCACTCATCAGCCTCTGTCTGAATCTCATACTTTCCTGCCCCTGTGTCTTTGCTGATATTCATAGGTGTGCATGGATTAGCTGCCCCAGTGGCACATGTATGTCCAACACTCAAAGTAAAAGCCTACATTCACACTATTTTCTAAACCTGGATACCTTTGTCCCTATACACACAATTTCAAAAATTCTCCTTATCTTTTGAAGTCTCACCCAAATACTTCCCCTTCCATTAAGCCTTTCCTCATCCCTTAACCCTTATCTTTCTCCTATATTTTGATGTGTGTGTATATGTATGTGTGTGTATATACACATACGTATGTGTGTAGAATTTGTAAATATGTAATATCTTCTAAGTTCCACTATGACAGAAGCTAAGTAATCCTTGAATCCTCAACTCTATATCAGCTCAATAAAACATGTTAGGTGTTTTTTTTTTATAAATGTCTGTTGAACTAAAGTAAACTGAATTATGAGTCATTGCTACAGTATTGTCCAAGATACCTACAATAGATAGCAAGTAACAAATATATTCCTCACTTATTTGCTAAGTCAGCTTCATGCTTTTAATTTATTTAATTTTTAATAATCATAAGTTTTGATTATATGAAAATATGTAAAAACAGTACAATATATATTACACAGAAAGCTGGTCTCAAGCCCAAGAATATTTGAGCTCAAGTCTCTTCTCTGGCAACGCTGGTTTTGTGACCCTGAGCTAATCATCTTAGCTATCAGCGCTCAGACAAGTTAGAGAAGTAGATGGAGTTTCTCCACTTGAGAGTTCCCTGTAACAGTGAAATAATAATAGTTAACATTTTAATAGCATGCTAAAACTTGCAAAGCATTTTTTGATAGATGATCTCATTTGATCTCATCCAATACAATGAATTAGTCAAATTAACCTATTTAGAAGCATCTACAACAAAATAACTAGCTACCAGGATTTTTCAGTATCAAATTCTTTGCTTGGGTACCACCCTAGAATAAAACAGAGACTTACAGGAAAGGGTACAAGGTAAAAGGCACAGTGTTCACCTTGCTTGCCCAAGGTTTCACAGGAAGACCAATAACTCACAAATGAGTCATTGAAACTCCCCATTCTTCACTTTTCCTTTGAGCAAATGGTGAGGATAATACTTAGCACTCACCTTCTACTTGACAGTAGAGAGAGAACTGAATTTGGGGTTGGAGGATGTGGATTTGAATCCCTTCTGTGCTGTTTACACTTATTACCTGTATGGCTTTGGACAAACTTCTCCCTTGTAGGTCTCAGTTTTCTCATCTAGAAAATGAGGAACTTGGACTGGGTTCTTCCTAAGGTCACTTCTAGCTATACACCCATTGAAACCATTATGATTACTTTATTTTTTTCTTAAATTAATGCACCAATTGTTCCTAATTCAATTCAATAAATGCCACCTGGAATAATAACATTTCAGACATGAGTGTGACCCTACAATACAGAAACGCATAATTCCAGCATTGTTCTCAACATTGATTAGATCTTTATTGGTGCTGCAATTTAAGCATTACACTGAGACTCTGGATTGTCTAAAAGACAAAAAATGAAAATAATCAAAGAACTAGAAAATCAGCTTTTAGAAAGGACACAAGGAATTGAGGTTAGTTCATCCTGAGAAGAGAAAGCTAAAAGAGGGTAATTAAAATTGTAGCCATGGAAATCAACACTCTCACTTTCCATTAAGGACAAAATAAGAGGTAATGGAATTGAAAGATATCAGAGAGGATTTGGATTGTATATGTAGTAACTTTGGACAACAAGATTAGTGAAACCGGGGAATGTGTTACCTGGGGAAGCTGTTGAAACTGGAAAATTTTTAAAAAAAGATTTGACCTCTGCAATGTCTTAATGTGCAGATCTTAAATCTTTAATCTTCCATTTATAAAGTGTCAAATAATTTTGTTGCCTGAACAGGGAAGAAAATAGTGAGTCTTTTCACTTCAATGGGGTTATCTTTGATAATTTTTTTGACCATCTTTTTTCTCCTTTACTGAAGTATTTAGTCATTTGTTGTTTATTAACTGAGGTATTGAAATCATTGGACAACTGAAAAATTCTGAAGGTATTTTTTATTTTAAGGAACATTTATAAGTAATATTAAAATATTTTATTTTGAAAATAATATCCTATAACCCTAAGCAATGGATCAACACACATCAATGGAATTTAGGCTTGTAGTCATAGTAGTACATTAATCTTCCTCATTTCCTACTGTATTCTTGATTCTCCTAAGTTTGATAAGGAGCACTATTTTACATTTGATTATATTGCTGTAAAATTCCCTTAAATTAGAGATGATATCTTGTCTCAACAGATGATATAACAGAGAACATTAGTTATAGTTGTGAGTTGTCCTAAAAGTAAGACTTCTCTGAAAACATAAAAATCTCCCCTTTCCTCTAACCCCACCCCCCACAAGAAAAGAAGGAAAGGTAAATAATAGCTCATCAGAGTCATGGCCTGGAAGAGACCATAAGAGAACTATCTCACTACCATTGAACAAAAGGTATCCCAACCATCCTAGCAAATAGACATCTATTAATTGCCCACGGAACTTTGCTTCACTAGCAATTCAGCACCTTTAGAACAGAAAGGTCAGGAATTTCTGAAGAATACAATGTCACACAACAGACTATGTGCTCAAGAGCGGTGGCCAACCCAATAGTGAATGCCTTCATTGTGCTTCGACTTTCGGCTGAATCTCTGGATTTTCTTAAGAACTTCAACATCTTCACATGAAGTATTATTGTGATTCTCTTTAATAATAGGCCTTTGGGATCAACCTCACTGTAGCTGAGCCATTATAGAACACCCCAATCATTATAGTACAGTCAAGTCTAAAATTGTGGTGAAGGAGAGAAATCGCTTTGACCATGTGCATCAGAAGAGTTCTGCAGCTTTATGTCCCTGCCTACCTTACTGAATTTCTCTTCAGTGCTTATTGCTGGGAATTTGCTCAATAGTTTTCAGACTTGTTATGATGACCATTCAGGCAAAATTTCCCATCCTAATTAGATTTGAAGTTATTCACTCATGCTAGAAAACTGCACTGAAAAGACTGAAATAGAGTGCCTGTTGTTTATTATTCTGCTAAATCTGATGCAAAGAGTTTGACATTTTTGATCACTGCAAAACATCCAACCATTTTTTTTAAGATAAAAGCATGAACACCAAATATCTTTATTTTTCTTTTCCATACTCTTTATTCTTGGGTTAATTTTAAGAGAAATTTTGCATTTAAACTTTGTCTCAAGTTGCTTAATAATTAACCCTTAAATTTTTCCTTGGCAATACTTCAGAATAATGCATAAAATAGGGGATTTAGAGTCCATATATAGTTAATATTTTCCTTCTAAATTCCTTTATTTATTCAGCAAACAATTATTTTGAATAGTATGTAAAAAACACTGTTCTAGGTGTTGGTAGAGACACGAAGACCAAAAAAGACAGTCTTCCTTCCAAAAGTTTAAAATCTAATGAATGACATCTATCCAAATAAAATAGTATTAATTAGAATCCTATATGAGCAAATAAAGTGAGTAAAAACTCTATGAAATCAAGAAGAGGGAGAGATAGTTTCTAGCTATGGAGATCAGAGAAGACAACCTAAAGGAGGTCATATTTGAGTTGCATCTTGAAAGATAAATAGGATGACAATAGGCAGAGGACATTATAGACATAGGGTGAATGTGAGTCAAGATGTGGGGATTAAAGAATGTAGTATATTTTCAGGGATGTCAAACATAGTAGTCTAGTATGGTGGTACAGAGGTAATAGAAGTGTGAGTTAAGGTTGAGAAGGGAAGTTGGAGCCAGATTGTGGAGAACCTTGAATTGTAACTGGCTAAGAAACACACTTTATTTGACAGATAATGTGTAACCATGGAGGTATTTTGAGCTGTGGAATGATAAATCAGACTGTTGCATTAGAAAATCAATTGTCAATGAAATGTAGGATGGTTGTAGGGGAAAGATACTAAAAGCTGAGAAATTATTAAGAGATTATTTGAATAGTCGAAGTAAGTTGTAATGAGGATCTAGTCAAGGGTAGGGGACTGAAAAGGCAAATTTTCGATAATGTCAGAACCATAATCCAGAGGTCCCATAACAACAACAACAACAACAACAACAACAACAACAACAACAACAACAACAACAACAAATGCTTCAAGCAGCTGAAAAGTAGTTCAAGTACTAAGGAGTATAGTCAGGATCACACAAGATGTAGCTGCTAGATCTAAAAATGAGAGAAGATCCTGGAATGATATTTAATGGGGAAAAATACCATAGGTTTACAACCAAGAATAACACTCTAAAACTGAAAATAGACTTTTAGTGTAATAGAACACTTTCCAACATTTCCGGTAAAAGAGACCAGAGTTGAGTAGGAACTTTAAAATACAAGAAAAACCTAGAAAGGTAAATTAATTTTTGACAACTAGAAGGGGCTGTATGATGTTGTAGTGTTAGCATTCTAAAAGAGGTTAATAAACAAATGTCCCAATCATAATGACTTCAAACAGTATGAAGGGAGTAAAATATGAAAAACAAAGACCCTGGGAAGAAAGGATGAATTCATTCTGTTATTTGGGTTTTAAAAGCAGGAAGATAAAAAGTAAGGAACATACCCCTGCAGAAAGAAAAAAGAGGTAGAAATTTCTATTTCTCATTTTTAGGGGTGCATAAGAGTATACAAACATGGGGAAGGAGAATGTTTAGTGTGCATCATATGTAATTTACTCTTATCTGAACCAGACAAAGAAGGGTCAAACATTCAGAATTTGATATAGAAATACAAACAATTCAATGGGGCGGGGGCAAGGGTGGAAGGTATTAAGAGGGAGAATTATGGCAGGGAAGCAATAGATAAGAGTAATATAAACTTCCTGATCTTGAAGGGGGGGAGAGAGAGAGAGAGAGAGAGAGAGAGAGAGAGAGAGAGAGAGAGAGATGAACTTTTTCTTTAAACAGCTAGATAGACAGATAAAGAGAGATAGATATGCATTACCCTCCCCCACTCTCTCTTTCTATAAGTTGTTTCCATAAACCGGGGAATGGATGAACAAGTTGTGGCGATATGAATATAAAGCAATATTATTGCTCCATGAATAAAGAGATGATTTCAGAAAATCCTGGATAGTATAAACTAATGCAAAGTGAAGTGAGTACAACCAGGAGAATACTTTATACAGGAAAAACAATACTGTAAAGAAAAATAACAAGCTACAGACACATATATTCTTAGACATGGCCATGGTCTGGATTCATTTTGCTTTACTATGATTATTTGTTATAACGCAATTGCAGACAGTTAGCAATACTTTTTTTTTAAATAAGGCTACTGAAACATTTTTTAATGTAGATAAGAGAACAGAAGGAATATCTAAAGGAAGCATAGATATGCAGGCCAGTTTTGAAAGAAATGCCTGATTGTATTATCTACTTTAACAAAAACCAAGTAGTATGTAACTAACATTCATACTTTCTTATAAAATCCTCTTATTTTGTTCTGCTATGCATATGACAATGTTCTTTTTTAGTGTTTAAGTTCTAAATAATCAAACAAAAAGAATAGTTTAAGGGTCTTTGTCTAAAATGATACAGTGGCACAAACTTCAGAGTCAGAGGACATGGGTTAGAATCTTTGCTTTGTTACTTACTATTTTTATGAACTTAGATAAATATTTAAATACTCTGGGCTTTAGTTTTTTCATTTAAAAAATGAGGCAGTTACACTAGATGGTTTCCACCTCCACTGTTGTTCAGTTGTTTTAAGTCATGTTTGACTCTCCAAGCCATTTGGGGTGTTCTTAGCAGAGATACTGGAGTGATTTACCATTTCCTTCTCCAGGTCATTTTACAGATGAGGAACTGAGGTAAACAGGGTTAAGTGACTTGCCCAGGGCCATACAGCTAGTATATGACTGAGGCCAGATTTGAACTTCAGATGAGTCTTCCTGACTCTAGGCCTGGTGCTTTATCCACTGTAGTACCTAGCTGCCCTATAAATCTATGACCCCATGATTTATCATGTATAATTTATATAAATTATATTGAGAAGTTGTAAAGTGAATGGAATGCCAGTCTACAAGTCAAGAAGACCTGGATTCAAGTTCTACCTCTGATACTACCTGCGTGACCCTCAGCAAGTCATTTAACCTTTTAGTGGTCCAGGAAATTCTCAGACACTATAGCTGGTAGAACAGATGAAGACTTGCGTTAGTAGATGGAATCTCCTCCCCAGTAGTTTACTATACTAATAATAGCATAGATCTGGGCCAAATGGAAAACAACAACAACACAACAGCAGCAACAACCTGTAGTATTTCCTCGGTCTTACAAAACTGGTAAGAAAAGGAATTAATGTTAGTTAATAGAAGTTAGTTACTAATATGTTCTAGAATGTTTTGAAGAATCAATGCCAGACTCATCAATCTACATTTTGCAGATTCCATTGTCTGACTGTTGTTGAAAGGTGGGACAATATTTGCCCTTCTCCAATCCTGTGATGCTTTTCTTGTCTACAATTTTTCAAAGATGTCTCATAGCGGTTCAGCAATTACATCTGTCTGGTTTTGCTGTAGCTTAGGATATAGTTTATCTGGGTCTTGTGATTTCAACTCATTAAGGGCAGCTAGTTGTTTCCTTACTATCTTATTACTTATCTTAGGTATCAACTTCCTATTAACCACTTTTGTTCTCTTTGGCAGAGAAAATAAAGAACTGAATCAGACTACCTTCTCATTTCCATCAATTACCCTCATTAAGCAGCAATCCTACCTGATCTGTGCTTTGATACTTCAGGAAGAAATATCCTCAATCTGGGCAGATCTGGACCTGCTCTACATTTTAGAATATTAAAGAGCTGCCCAAGGCTCTTAAAAGTTAAATTATTGGCCTAGGATAACTCAGCAAATATGTGTAGAAGTGGGATCTTATAATTTTTCTGATCATCCTTTTTCACTCTAAGCTAGCTTTCTACACACACATCTTTTGAGTTGTCTTCAGCCTTTCTTGCTGAACTTAACTCATAATGAGATTGATAGTTTTTTCTAGATTGATAGTTTTAATACTCTTGATATTGTTCTTATTGAACCATATCATGATTTTGAATTCATCCTCTCTTACCTGCTCTGGGTTTCAATTTTTTCATGGGTCTTTTAAAATCTGAATTCGTCAGTGAGTTCCTCTGAATCTATATCATTCTTCCTAGACATCTCTTTTGCTTCATCATTAGACCAGCTTCTCTTTATGTCTTCAGAATTTCATTAAGAATTTCCTATCCCTCCTAGTATTCTATAGAATTTTAGTCTACAGAGTTATTTTTAAGTGCTTTGAAGTCTAGGCTCTCTAGATCTGTGGTTTGTGTTACTTGGATCCAGTATTTCCCTTATTTCTTTATCACATTTTAAGATAGATTTGTCACTTTCCCATCATTTCTCATCATTTGCACTCCAGCAACGTGTTCCTGCCTGTTAATGAGAATCAACTACAGAACAGAATTTTCCATGGTTGTTTACCTCTTAAAGAATAAATGACCATTAATGTGAGTCAAGAAATTATTATCATCTCTGCTTTACATATGCACACACACACACACACACACACACACACGCACACGCACACACTCGCCAAATGTCTGCCCAGAGGACCAAAGTCCTCTGCTCCATCATTACAGTCTCATGACAAGTCAGTCAGCAAATAATTTATTAAATATTTACTGTGTGCCAGGCACTGTGCTAAACACTAGGGACATAAAGAAAGTTAAAATAAATTACAACCATCAAGAAGCTCACATTCTATCAGGGGAGACAATATGTAAATATATAGACACATACAAAATAGATACAGAGTAGATGAAGGTAATATGAAAGGGGATGGAATCAACAGCTAAGGGACCAGGAAAGACATCCTACAGAAAGTGGGATTTGTTCTGACTGTTGAAGGAAGGCAGGAAAACCAAAGAGCAGATATAAAGGGATAGAGCATTCCAGGTATGGGGGAGAGTCAGTTCAAAAGCACAGAGAAGGCATATCAAAGGTCATATCTGAGGAACTGCAAGTAGATCACTGAATCTGGATTGTAGGATGTTTTGAGGTATAAAAAGGCTGGAAAGGTAACTGGAAGGAGCCAGGTTATGACGAGCTTTAAAGGGCAAATGGAGGATTTTATATTTGATCCTGGAGGTAAGTCAATGGGAATTATTGAGTAGGAGGTGAGTTGGTCAGACCTACATTTCAGGGGAAAAAATCACACCAGCAGTTAAGTGGAGAATGGATTGGAGTGGCCCAACCAGTTAGAAAGCTATTGCAGTAGTCTAGGAGTGGGGCAATGAGGGCTTGAACTACAACTTAGGCTACATGTGAAGAGAATTGTATGTATACAGTCAATCTTCAGCATTCATGTATTTAACTTTTCCAACTTCAAGCAGTATTCTGTTTTTATTAATAACTTCATTTTCACTTTTGCATTGATAACTACACACATTCCAAGTTATGTGTAGTAGAGGAAAAAAATGAGGGTCATGATACTCTCAAGTTTGTGGAGCAGCTGGTATTCTACTAGGTTCTTCACTGGTCTTGTTCACCCCGCCATTGTAAAGAGTTCCCTCACCTATTTCTTGCATATTTTTATTGTTTTCCTTTAAAACTCAAGCTTTGTGTTGTAATTATGCCCCAAAGTGTAGCACAAGTCCTTTGGGTTCTAATCCCAAGTGTGCAAAGTCAGTGATATGGCTTAGTAAGAAAATAAAGGTGTTAAATAAACTTCATGCTGGAATGTCTACAGCCCCTGTTGACCCAATCAGCTAGTGACTATCTTAGAGACATTGAGGCTGCCAATTCTATCATTGATCACAGCCTTAAGGTTAAACATCAGTTCACCTCTGTTACGCTCCCATATTCTGAAATTGTTAAGAATCTCAAGTGGCATAAGAAGCAGACATTACTGATAGATTATTTCAAACTGCTGCATCCCTTATCCACCAGCCATGAAGGACCATATTGGAAGTGAAGTTGAGACTGCTCCAGTCTTAGTATCTTGTGACAGCACTAATAAAATTCTCAGCAACCTCTCCCTTGCTTTTCAGAGGGTGGCCAAGGGAGAGAGTTTTACAGCAGTATAGTACACAGTACAATGCCCCAACATCACCATTTGACATAGTGGAAGAAAAGATTTAGGTTAAAAAAGTTTTAGTTTTAAGAATTTTATTTGTTGTACAGTTTTATGGTACTGTAGATTTCATGTGTTATAAAAAGTGAATATTGTCTAAAATCATTTTTTTCATGGAAATGTTAGCGTAAAAGGTCACAGATTTCTAGTGAATTCCTAGCAAGAAAAAATGTTTTTCATGTTGCTAATTTTATTTTGTTTACTGCATTTTATGGGTTATTTCATGGTTATTGTATTAGGAAAAGTGCATATCAGAACTAATGTTGTATTATAAAGAATTGTATGCAGAAAAGTGTGTTTTCGGTAATCTCTGGCAAAAGATTAAAGTTTTTGGTGGGCATGGGAAGTAGCACCGTATTTCTCATAGGTTCAATATATCAACATTTACATTTTTTATTTTTTGTGCCATTTTCTAGGAATATTACCCCCATGGAAGTTGAGAATTGACTTTACTGTTGATGCTGTGAAGCTAGAAATAACATTTGGCAATGGACTGGATATATGGATGAGTGAGAATGAAGAGTTGAAGATGACATTGAGGTTAGGACTCTGACTGACCCAAAGAATGGTGCTACCTTCTATATTAATGGAGCACTTTAGAAGAGGGTAGTTTCTTTAGGGAAAGATGATGAGTTCTAATTTGGATATGTTGACTTTGAGATGCCGTATGTCTGAGGACTCCAAAATGTTTGGAGATGCCTGACTGTATGTAGTTCATTAGAGAGTCCATCTAATTGGACTGGGAATCATCTTTGTAGACATGATAATTTAGTCCATGGGAACTGGAAAAAAAATCTCTAAGTGATATACTACTGAAGGAAAAGAGAAAAACGACCAAGGTAGAGCTGTTAGGGACACCCACCTTTAGTGAGTAAGATATGGACAGAGAGCTAAGTAATAAGACTGAGAAGTAATGATCAGAGATATAGGAGGAGAACCTGGAGAGATCAGTGTCATGAAAACCTAGAGAGGAGATGGAATCCAGGAGAGGGTAACAGGAAGTGCTAAATCTTCAGAGATAGTTTAGAAGCATTAGCATTGAGGAAGGACCATGATATTTGGGAATTAAGAGACCACTGGAGGGCAGTTTTAGTTGAATAATGAGGTCAAATTGCAGAAGGTTTAGAAGGACATAAGAGGAAAGGATAAGGAAACATTGATTGTAAACTGCTTTCCCCAAGACAGAGAAGAGAAAGGATATAGTGTGATAATTACAGTACGGTAAAATCAAATGACAGTTTTTAAGGATGAAGGAGACATAGACATATTTAAGCAGAAAAAGAGATAGTAGATAAGGAGGAATTGAAGATAAGGCAGAAAAAATGGGGATACGGGTGACAAATTTGTTACAGTAGTCCAGAGGGTATGGGTTCAAGGAACAGGTAAAGGAAATGGTCTTTTGAAAAAAAAATGACCACATCTTTATCTGAGACTAGAGTGGAGGAGAAGAGAGTGGAGGAAAATGACTGAGTGATGAGAAGATTGCACTTTTATTGCATTGTCTTGGTTTGGTTGTTGTTATTGTCAAACTATTAGGTTTAAGACTTCACATGAGAAATTAGGAGGAACAGGTGTCGTGGTAGTCATGAGTAAAAATTTAAAACAGCCACTATGGAGAATTGGAGAACGAATCAATAAAGGAGAGAATATAAATTTGTTAACCCAGTCAACACTGCTTTGTGATTTTCTCCATCTCTGTAAAGTAGCATGTGAATAGAAGTATAAATGTAAGTAAGGTAGGTAGAAATCTAGGGTTGAGGCTTGGCAAGACATGACTGGTGATAAAATAAGGGGATAAGGAAAACATTGGTGGAGGCCAGTGCAGAGTTGAATTGATTGACAAAGCAGTTGAGATGAAGAACGGGGCCAAGGGTCATAAAGCATAAGGAAAGATGGAATGACAAAAAGCTATCATAAGATAAAGGAATTTTGGTGTTCATGAACATGGAAATGAACAACTATAAGTGAGAGCAAAGTCAAAGGTGTAACCATCTCTGTGTAGCTAAAGTGGAACAGACAACTATGTCCTTGGAATGGACTAAATTGAGGAACTAGTACATCCTTTGTCACAATCCACGTTTGTGATTTTTCTCTTCTGGAAGTTTACAGCATACTCTAATGAAAAAGACAACACTCTTCTCTCTCTGATTCTATTGGTCTTTATCAAAACGCTTCTCATCTTTGGTTTCTGGATTTTGCCATCTGAACACATCTTAATACTAGTCTACCATCCCCCTTCCCACCCACTGCCCCCGCATACTATTTCTTCTGAATGAGATATATTTTTTCAAAGCCATGTTCTAATCATGAGTTTCAGTCTGTCAATAGTCAATAAACATCTATTAAGTGCCTACTATTTACTAAGCACTGTATTAAACACTGGGGATAAAAAAAAGGCAAAGGACAGTCTTTGACCTCAAGGAGCTTACAATCTAATGGAGGAGACAAGGCACAAGAAGAAGCTGAAAAGCAAGGAGAGGAGGGGATAAAGGTAGAGGAGGAAATGAAATGTAAGATGCTTGCTCAGGGACTCTTCCTTAAATAGAGGATCTGAGAGGGTCTCATCCCACCAAGTCTCAATCTTACCAGTGAAGTTGTTTGCTTTCTTCAAGTCAATTCAAGTTGTCAAATTTACAAGCATTTATTAAGTGGCTACTATGTACCAGGCACTATGCTAAATACTGGCAAATTTAAAAAAAAGAGGACATTAGTCTTTTTTTTCATACTCCCTGGCTTGTTCACCCCACCCTAGTTTACACTGACAAAAGATATCTTAAACAAAACTTAGGCATGGTTCAAGTCCAGGGTCTTTTCCAAAAGGGATTAATAGAGTCTCCTGAAACATGAAATAGTTTGTGGGAGTGATGATCAGGAACTTGTCAATTGTGTTGCTGACATAACACACAAGTCTAGATATCTTGACTAGCAAGGTCATGGCTCATCCTTCTGGTGGTAGTCATGGTCTTCAAGAAGATTCAAGGACTTCTGACCTTTTGAACTTACAGTGTAGCCAGCAATGTTGGTAACATACATCTCTCAGGATCACGATTGAGTTACACTTGCCAGAGAAAGAAGCACAAAGCAGAAGAGATAGCCTGAAATTCTGTCTTAGGCTCACCTAGAAAGCACATGTTTACATTGATACCGATCAATCAATAAACATTTATTAAGTGCCCACTATGTGATAGTCCCTGAACTCAAGGAACTTACAATCAAGTGGTATGTATGGAGCCTCTATAGGTGAAGCTGGGGAGAATAAGAGGAGTGATTTTCTCCCCCCTCCATTGAAGATACCCCTTGGTGGACTCCCACATCATGTCTCCAAAGAGAGGAAAGGATAGAGAGATAAAGTTATTGTCCTTTCCTTTTGAAGTCTAGTGGGTGAGTGATTCATCTGGGCTTAGGCACTAATCAACTTTGATACAGTTTTCTGTCCAAGAGTAAGGGACCAACTGAGAGACACAGAGTCAAATATATCCTTTAGTGAGGGCCTCAGAACAAAGTCCCACAGAAGTCTCTGTGAGACAGATCCATCCTTATTTATCTTCCGTGGGGTGCCACCTGTTACACTGGAAAAATAGCCCTTACATCGAAGACAGTGAGAACCAGAGATACCAGATCATAATAGTTCAAACTTATATAGTATTTCACTTTCTATACATCATTTGCATATCAGTAAGGCAAGATTCATGACCTCGAGGGTGACCATGAGCATGCCTTATGGTTCAGAATTGTGAAGTATGAAAAACTATGTAGAAGGCAGAGGAAGCATAACATTTATTTAGACTCCAGAGGATCAAATCCAAGAACTGATACCCCCAATTCAATATAGTAGCAATTATATTCCAAAACCAGTAGACCTACCTCAATGTAGTCATCCTGTAACCTTCCCCTCCCCTCCCCAGGGCCTTTCTGTAAACAATCACTCACAAATCCTAACTCTGTGCTCAGCACTCTCTTCTGCAACTCTGCCAATGCAGGTTCTCTCAATGTTTACTCTTCAGTGCCCTCTTGATGTCTGCTGCCTCAATGTCTTCCTCTCAATTCTGCCGCTCTTAGTTCTGCTGCTCTCAGTTTTGATCCTCTTCAATTCTCTTCTTTTTAAATTCTGCTCCTCCTTTTATTCTGGGGTCTCCTTTTATACAGTCCTAGCCAGCATCTGATTGGCTAGAACTCAGGTCTCTGATTGGCTGAATTCATGACTGACTAGAACTCAGTGCAAATACCATTGCCTCTGGTCTTAGCAACTCCCCTTAGGGTCCTGAGTGCTTCATGCCCACATTGGCTTAGCACCTAGTAAGCAGGGACTTTAGGTTTACTTGCAAACAAAGATATAATCAAGCTTTCCCACCTAGGCCCACTTGAGGCCTATTGAAGTGGTGGGGAAGATCTTCAATCACATTAATACTACAATTTGACACACACACAATAGCCCTATGAGATTAGCACTAGCACTGCCTTTTTCAGTGAGGAAATCATAAATGACATTTAGTTAGTGCTTGAAAATTTGCAAAGTTAATTACATTCATTTGCTCATTTGAGCAGCATAGTAATCCTAAAATCAGGCATAACTAGTGTTATAATCCCCATTTTACAGATGAAGATTTGCTAATGATTACATTTCCTATAAGTGTAAGAAGCAGGATTTGAACCTCTGGCTCTCCTGTTTCCAAGTTCAATGCTTCCACTAAACCACTCCCTCCAGAGATAAGGAGAAAGCATAGAAGGGTAAATGGGGAGACAGGTAATGTAAGGGTGATGAATTAATGTCAGAGGAATGATGCTGAGGCAAGCTCACCTAGGTCAGGAACTAAGTTAGGGGCAATGCACATGTCAGAATGACACATTCTGGCTATAAACACAAGGCCCACCCCACAAACTATTTACTTTCTCGTTGACCTATTTTCTTTGTTCTTTTTGAGCTTGTAAATGAGGGTGGGGGGAAGGTACCTGTTTAGACCAAAAATTATGATACAGTCTGTCTAAAATGGGTTAACAAGACTTGGGAAGATGAATAAGCTCACATATATAAAGCCCTTTGAGCTTCTAAGACAGGCGCACTATAAATACAAGGTGTTATTGCCATTATATTGGGTACATTAGCCCAATCGATTGTGTAACTAGTGAGAAATGTGAGCTAGTGAATCTGCTTCACAATGAGGATTGCATTATGCAGTGTGTATAAATATCTACATATAATGCTGCATTAATGGAATTTCTTATATTTGATTTCTTTCTTTTGAAACTAATGGGAGAGGAAAAATCCTATATGCTTGTAAGTGCCTACCTCCAAAATGAAGTTGCAAAATGATACCACAGCCATGCATTATTAATTATTAAACAGGGAAACTAAAAATCATAGCTATGTAGCTTTCAAAAAAGAATGTCCAAGTGGTGTTTATGTGACTAATTTCTGCTGAACTCTCTATGTAATTGAACAACTAGAAAATGTCCCTATTCTCTTTCCCAGTTGCTTCATTGTCTTCACCTTTCCTGTACCTTTCTCCTTCCTCTCAGAGGTTCTTTTTTCCCTCTTTCCCTCTTTCTTTTATGTTACCTTTCCTTTAATTTTCTTTTCTTTCCATTTTTTAAAGAGAATTTTGTTTATGCCTAAATTGCCACCTTGTGTTATCTATAAATAAAACATACATAGAGGGAAAAATAAATGAATGACCTTTATCCATTGACCCCAAAGGCATCCAACAAGGGGCATGTAGCACTAGTCCCTCTGTACATAATGAACTAGTCCACTGCTCCTACTTGGACTCAGAGGGAGAAAAAATTTCTGCAACGAAAACCAACAATAAAAACCATGTTTCCTTTATCTTCCTAACAATGATATTCTTAGCCAGTTGAGTCACAATGGATACATAATCTAAGGCTATAAGAAAACCTATAGCAGCTGGTTTATGTGCCTTCACTCTTAGTTGGGTCATGTGCTACTCCCCTATTGGCTCAGTCTTAAGCAACAGTAGCAGGAAGCCCCCTGATGCTGGGAAATGCATTTAGGGCTTGCCATCCATAAACCATTCTCATTGTGTCAACGTTCTGTCTTTGAGCTCAGGTGGAGGTACCAGACATTTTTCCCTATCATCATTCATTCACATTGTGATAATATGATGGGGCTTTCCTTTCCTTTTTTTTTTTTTTTTTGCAATCTGGAGAGAAAATATGTGTCAAGTTTGGGGTCTAACTAAGTATTCTTTTCCATGTATTCTTCTGTAGGTGTCAACAGATGTGATCCCATGTAATGAAATATATGTAGTGGCCCATTTTGTTAGTTCTTGCCTCAAGAGAATCTTCATGTGGGGTAAAAAAAAATGGAATTTATTTCAATGAGCAGGTTATCTTTTAAAACCTTGATATGCTTGGCATCTGTGTCCTCCTGAAATTTTCTTATTACCTTATGAATGGGCATCATGCCATGCTAGCAGATGGGCATAAGGCATGCCAAAGAGCTAGGATGTGTATCATTTTGAGTATTAGCTTCCAGAAGCCTGTGCAGTTTTAAACACAGTTTTTGGATTTAGGTACCAACCAGGGAGTAGGCAAGACTATTTGGGGACCTGTCAAGATATTAGAGAGTCATCTCATATGTTGCTGAGTGGAGGAAGCCCCAAAGGAGTGAAAAGCAAACTCTGTGCTCCCATCCCTGGCCCTGTGGGGCTGTTCATCCTCCTCCCAATATCACCTAGAGTTTAGTATTAAAGGCTAGGGAGTTCTGTCTGAAAACCTCTGATAGTCCACTATCCTGGAGATGTGTCAGAGAAAAGGAATAAATCATGTAACAGCTCTCATCGTCTCTTCTGGGCTTTATAAGCTAACTGAAGTTCCAACTTCTCATTGGAAAGTGGACATCAAAATAATTAATTAATAAAAACAACCCCAAGCATAGTTGAAGCTAAAAGAAATTCTAATTACTCTACTACTGAGGAAAAGTTAATGCTAAAATACATTTGACAAAATTAAATTGGGGCAGCTAGGTGGCGCAGAAAGTAGAACACCAGCCCTGGAGTCAGGAAAACATGAGGTCAAATCTGGCCTCAGACACTTGACACACTTACTAGCTGTGTGACCTTGGGCAAGTCACTTAACCCCAATTGCCCTGCCCTTTCCCCTCAAAAACAAAAGATTTCCAAAAAAAATTGAATTGTTAAAAGTTGAGAACATCTGAAATTCTAATCAGCTGGAAGAGTAGTAAAGTATTCTTAGCTTGGTTCTAAACAGCTTAAGAGAAGAAGAAGCTTGAGCAATTTTCTAACAAACTAGTGCCTCAAACTTGGTTTTGGAGACCAAGATTATTCAGATGTTCTATCTTTCCAGACTTTCTCAACTCATTGCTTCTTAGTGGCTTTGTACATGGAGGGCTTCTGATGTTATTTCTTTTAATTGTGGCCATGATATATTCAATGCATTCTAAATGCTTATTAATTAATTAATCGGTTTCACCTGTGGTCAAATAAATTACCTTTTTAAAAAAATAAAAGGAAAAATAGGACCTTTTACACAAAGAAAATTTCCCTCATTTCTGAGTCTATTCTCTTTTTTTTTTTAGAATATAATTTCACTGATTTTAATTAAATTGAATGAATATTTATTGTCTACTGTTTTCAGAGTACTATGCTAAGGATTAAGGAATATGCAAACTTTAGATTAAACACTATCTAGTAGGATGGTTACATATTTATAGACCATAGTAAAGCACAACAAGACATAAGACCCTAAAGGATGGGAAGGAACAGAGTCATTTTAGATCTGAGGGGGAAAGATCATTGTAATACTCTTCCTCCAAACTTGCACTCTGAGGTTGGGTTCTCCAGGTGATGACCACACCAGGATAAAGGTACTCTGTGGTTCTGTCCTCCAAAGACTATAGCTCTGGAGCCCAAACATTTTAATAGATAGCCAAAGGACCCAATTAGCTCAAAACAAAGGTATTTATTATCAGAGCATAGTAAAAAAAATCAATAAAACATCATTCCCATAAACCTGGGACATACCATTATCTCCCCAAAATTCATGAAGCATCAGTGGGAAGAATGGACACCCGGAGAGTTCATAAGTGGAAAAGCAAATGCATAGGGAATACATGTGGTAAAAGTACGTGCAAGAGTGGGGTGCATATGACACTGTAGGCCCACAGAGGTACTCATGATCTCATACAGTTCCATAGACCTTGGTGTCACAGTCTCCACCAGATTCTATTTCCCTAGTTGCTGCCGTATCTTGCTCTGTTGGACCCTGGTAGATAGTACACTTTCTGGTTATAGTTGCCACTGCTTCCAATTCCAGGATCAGCTGACACTCTGACCTAGGATGGTGCAGCTGTGAATGCTTAAGCAGAATCAGAGCCCATACCCTAGGATCAGTATGAGTCTCTGTTCTGGGGCCTGTCATCTCCTTAGTAGAATATCAGCTCTAGGTGGTAGATTCTCAACTTCTCTCACCAACTCACCTTGATTCTGCAATTTGGCTTCCTTTTTAAGCTGGATGCAGCATATGTCTCACGAGGCCATGTGTTGCTACTGCAAAGAGCTATTGCCAATGGCAGGGAGGAAGAAAATAAAATCCTTTCCCTCATCCCCCTTTCCCATGCTGCACTCCTCAAGAATCACAAGGAAAAAAGTAAAAAAAAAGTTCTTAAGAGATGTGTTTTTCTTCTATATGAGTCTATGTTCTCGGCTTAGTCTGAAGCCCAAATGCTAGGAGAGTTGTCTATACTCATCATCACTTTCCTTTGCCTACATCAATGGGTGAAGAAAAGGGCACCATGGAAGATCCATGGCCTTTACCAATACTCAGTTGTGTTTCCTGGCCTTTTCATCCAAAAAAAATGGGCCACTAAATACCTGAGGGGGGTGAACCATTACATTCTCCTTAATCCTATTATTTCATCTAGGGAACTGGTAGAATCAGTTAGTTGGGAGTCTCTTGATCAGCCTTCTCCACTACATCATTATTAGCAGAAGAGAAATGTATCTTCATACAACTTGGATCATGGACATTACATAGAGGAAAAGAAAAATACAATAGAGAACCCTCACAAAAAATCTGTTTATGTAAGACACTTAGTGGTATCATCAAAAAATGGTTCCTATTGTTCATTTGCAAAGAGAAGCCCAAGCTGTGACCAGTAAAACCGAGAAATTAGACTTAAGCTAGAATAACTTCCATAATAAAATTGCTGGCATTTATTTTTTTACTACTAACAATGTATTGTTAAACTATTTATTTTCAAATAAATTCAATGAGCATTTCTAAGCACACAGTATGTATAAGTCATTATATTGGTGGGAGGATAAGGCAATGCTTTGACGTAGAGGTTACTCCTGAGTTAAGCCCTAAGGGAACTAGGAATTTCCATTTTCAAAGTTTTTGCCTTTTCTCCATTTTGCTTTTTGGTTTGTCTACATTGTGTTGTTTAAGAGCTTTTTTTTTTTTTGAGTGCTGTTTTGGGAAAGATAGAAATAGAGGAAGAAGATCACAAATAGGCAACAAAAAAAGCAATGGAGTTTTGTACACAACTAAATTCTTTTTTTTTTTTTCATGATATAAATTTTTTTTTTTTGCTTGATTATACATGTTTTTTTTTTTATTTAAATGCAATTTATTTATTTAACATATTTGGTTTTCAGCATTGATTTTCACAACATTTTGAATTACAAATTTTCTCCCCATTTCTACCCTCCCCCCCACTCCAAGATGGCTTATATTCTGGTTGCCCTGTTCCCCAGTCAGCCCTCCCCTCTCATCCCCTTTTCCCTTCCTTTCTTGTAGGGCAAGATAAATTTCTACGCCCCATTGCCTGTGTATCTTATTTTTTAGTTGCATACAAAAACTTTTTTTGTTTTGAACATCTGATTTTAAAACTTTGAGTTCCAAATTCTCTTCCCTCTTCCCTTCCCACCCACCCTCCCTAAGAGGTTGAGCAATTCAACCTAGGCCACACATGTATTATTATGTATAACCCTTCCACCATACTCATGTTGTGAAAGGCTAACTATATTTTGCTACTTCCCAACCCATCCTGCTTTATTGAATTTTCTCCCTTGACCCTGTCCCCTTTCCAAAGTGTTTGTTTTGATTACCTCCACCCCCATCTGCCCTCCCCTCCATCATCCCCCCGCCTTTTATTTTTTTTTTTATCTTCCTCCCTCTTCTTTCCTGTGGGGTAAGATACCCAACTGAGTATGTATGGTATTCCCCCTCAGGCCAAATCTGATGAGAGCAAGGTTCACTCATTCCCCCCTCACCTGCCCTCTCCCCTCCTCCCATAGAACTGCTTCCTCTTGCCACCTTTATGCGAGATAATCCACCCCATTCTATCTCTCCCTATCTCCCTCTCTCAGTATGTTACTCTCTCATCCCTTAATTTCATTTTATTTCTTTTAGATATCTTCCCTTCATCTTCAACTCACCCTGTGTCTGCTCTCTCTCTTTTACATATATATATATGTATATATATATATATATAAACACATATATATATATACACACACATACATACACATACATACATATACACATAGATACATACATACCTACACATTCACTTATATATATACATAAACACATATATATATATACATATACATATATATGCATATTCCCTTCAACTACCCTAATACTGAGGTCTCATGAATCATACTCATCATCTTTCCATGTAGGAATGTAAACAAAACAGTTCAACTTTAGTAAGTCCCTTGCAATTTCCATTTCTTGATTACCTTTTCATGCTTCTCTTGATTCTTGTGTTTGAAAGTCAAATTTTCTATTCAGTTCTGGTCTTTTCACTGAGAAAGCTTGAAAGTCCTCTATTTTATTGAAATGCCATATTTTGCTTTGGAACATTATACTCAGTTTTGCTGGGTAGGTGATTCTAGGTTTTAATCCTAGCTCCATTGACCTCCGGAATATCGCATTCCAAGCCCTTCGATCTCTTAATGTAGAAGCTGCCAGATCTTGGGTTATTCTGATTGGGTTTCCACAATACTCAAATTGTTTCTTTCTGGCTGCTTGCAGTATTTTCTCCTTGATCTGGGAGCTCTGGAATTTGGCAACAATATTCCTAGGAGATTTCTTTTTGGGATCTATTTGAGGAGGCGATCGATGGATTCTTTCAATTTCTATTTTGCCCTGTGGCTCTAGAATATCAGGGCAGTTCTCCTTGATAATTTCCTGAAAGATGGCATCTAGGCTCTTTTTTTGATCATGGCTTTCAGGTAGTCCAATGATTTTTAAATTATCTCTCCTGTATCTATTTTCCAGGTCAGTGGTTTTTCCAAGGAGATATTTCACATTGTCTTCCATTTTTTCATTCCTCTGGTTCTGTTTTATAATATCCTGATTTCTCATAAAGTCACTAGCTTCCACTTGCTCCAATCTAATTTTTAAAGTAGTATTTTCTTCAGTGGTCTTTTGGACCTCCTTTTCCATTTGGCTAATTCTGCCTTTCAAGGCATTCTTCTCCTCATTGGCTTTTTGGAGCTCTTTTGCCATTTGAGTTAGTCTGTTTTTTAAGGTGTTGTTTTCTTCAGTGTATTTTTCAGTATTTTTTTGGGTCTCCTTTAGCAAGTCATTGACTTGTTTTTCATGGTTCTCTCGCATCCTTCTCATTTCTCTTCCCAATTTTTCCTCTACTTCTCTAACTTGCTTTTCCAAATCCTTTTGAGTTCTTCTATGGCCTGGGGCCAGTTCATGTTTTTCTTGGAGGCTTTGGTTGTAGGCTCTATGACTTTGTTGTCTTCTTTAGGCTGTATGTTTTGGTCTTCTTTGTCACCAAAGAAAGAATCCAAAGTCTGAGACTGAATCTGGGCGCGTTTTCGCTGCCTGGCCATATTCCCAACCAACTAACTTGACCCTTGAGTTTTTCAGTGGGGTATGACTGCTTGTAGACTAACGAGTTCTATGTTCTACGTTTGGGGGGGAGGTGCCAGCTCTGTCAGAGCCGCACTCCTCCTTCCCCAAGGACCCCCAGTCCAGGCTGGACTTAGATCTTCAGCAGGCTGTTGCAATCCTGCTCTGATCCGCCACTTAATTCCTCCCACCAGGTGGGCCTGGAGCCAGAAGTAACAACAGCTGTAGCTGCCCCACCTCCGCTGCCCCCGGGGCTGGAAGCCGAACCACGAACTCCTTCCACTCCCGCAGCTTTTCCCACTAACCTTCTCCGCAGTCTTTGGTGTTTGTGGGTCGAGGGGTCTGGTAACTGCCGCAGCTCACATATTCAGGGCGCTGGGGCCCCCTCCGCCCGGCTTCTGGTCTGGATCGTCCACCCGGCTCAGGCTGGGCTCTGCTCCACTCTGTTTCCAGCTCCAAGCTCCCAGCTCCCAGCTCCCAGCTCCCAGCTCCGTGTGGAATAGACCTCACCCAGAGACCATCCAGGCTGTCCTGGGCTGGAGCCCTGCTTCCCTCTGCTGTTCTGTGGGTTCTGCCGTTCTAGAATTGGTTCAGAGCCATTTTTATAGGTTTTTGGAGGGACTCGGGTACGGAGCTCACTTTAGTCCGTGCTTACCAGCCGCCATCTTGGCTCCGCCCCCATACACAACTGAATTCTAAGACAGTTGACTGTAGGTATCTAAACAAAAACATAGAATCCATTGGTGATTGTTATCAGAATGAAACTATTTCATGTATTCATTACATTCTTCTGTTATAACTTCCAATAATATTTTTAGAAAAATACATTTATTAGGGTAATAAGGTGACTTTCATATTGAGGCAATACAATCCCTCTTTTAGAAAGTTAATTAGAAAGGACTACAGCAGATAATATTAATTATTTGAATTACTTTTGACTTCTTAAGTTCAAAAATTAAAACAAAATACCTAAACTGATCCAGCATTGATTAAAGCTAGGCAAGAATTATTAAGGTAGAAATTAAAAAAAAATAGATACCCTATGAGTTGTAGAGGATATAAATGAACCTGACATTGCATGTCTATTTGTTATTTTGTTTACTACTCAGCATCTTTTTTGGCTATTTAGTCCCCTCAGGTAATCATAACAAGAAAAATGGATGGAAGGGCTGGTTAAATGTGCCCAAACCACTAGCAAAATCTGGACATTATCTTATCATAGATCATTGTCTTAGAAGTACAGGAAAGTTCTATGAATCCATTGAGGGGGAAAATTTTCCACCTTTTGGTAATCTTTCTAGTTTATTATTTAATTGTTCGCATAGTAGCTGCTTATTGGCATAACAAATACCAGTATTTTTTAAATTAAATTTTTATTTGATTTTCAATTCTGCATTCCATCTCTCCCACCTTTCCATTTCCCACCCTTGAGAAGGCTAGAGAAACAAAATCCATTAGAAATATTTAAAGTGAAGCAAAACAAATTCCCACATTAGCCAGGTCCAGAAAATAAAACATGCTTCAGTCTGTATGCTGAGTCTATCGTTTCTCTATCTAGAGATGGGTAGCATGTTTAATCATGAGTTGTTTGGAATTGCAGTGTGTTATAAGAGAAGCAAAAGAAATAGAAGGAATCAGAATAAGTAATGAGGTAATAAAATTGTCTTTTGCAGATGATATGATGATATAGTTGGAAAATTCCAAAGACTCAACTAAAAAGTTAGTTGAAACAATTAATAATTTTAACAAAGCAGCAGGATGTGTAAAGCACATACAAATAAATCATCAGCATTCCAATATACCACAAACAAAACTCGGCAAGAAGATATAGTAAGAGAAACCCCACTTGAAATAATTCTAGACAGTATAAATGCCCAGGAGTACACCTGCTAAAATAAACCCTGAAACTATATGAATTTTTTTGTAAAAAAATCAGATTCAAACAATTGGAGAAATAGTAATTGTTTGTGAGTAGGCGGGACCAATATAATAAAAATGACAATTTTACCTGAACTGATTTATATATTCAATTCTATTCTAATTAAATTATCAAAAATATTTTATTGAATTAGAAAAAAACAGTAAAATCATTTGGAAGAACAAAAGGTTAAGAATGTCAAAGGAACTAATTTTTTAAAGAATGTAAAGAAAAAGGCTTACCAGTATTAGATCTTAAACTATATCATAAGGCTGTAATTGTAAAATTATCTGGTACCAGCTAAGAAATAGAAAGATAGTTCAGTGGATGATAGCAGACATAAAATTACAACAGTAAATAAATATAGTAACCTTGTATTAGACAAGTGTAAAGACTTAAGTTTTGGGGATAAGAATTTATTATCTTGTAAAAATTGATTGTAAACTGGAAAACAGTGTGGCAGAAACTGGGCATAAACTATCTTTTACCACTTAGCAAGATAAGCTCAAAATGGATATATAATTTAGATATAGAGATATTAAAAGAAAATTTGAAAAACATAGAATTTATTACCTATCAGACATTGATAAGTGAATAATTTATGAATAAACAAGAGAGAGAAAGAAGTGTGAGGTGTGAAATGGATAATTTGGATTATAACAAATTTAAAAAGCTTTGTACAAATAAAGCAAATGTAGCCTAGATCAGAAGCAAAGCAGAAAATTTGAGGAAAATTTTATAGACAGATTCTCAGATAAAGGCCTCATATCTCAAGTATATAAAGAACATTTTCAAATCCATAAGAATATGAGTCATTCCCCAATTGATAAATGGTCAAAAGATATGAACAGGTAGTTTTCACATAATGAAATCAAAACAATTTATAGTCACATAAAAATGCTGTAAATCATTATTGATTAGAGGAATGCAAATTAAAACAACTTTGAGCTATCATTTTACACCTTTCAGGTTGGCTAAAATGATTGAAAGATTAAGCGACAAAAGTTAGATGGGAAGTAGAAAAATTGGGACACTGATTCACTGTTGGTGGAACTGTGAGCTGATGCAACCAATTTAGAAAGCAATCTGGAATTATGTTCAAAACATTATTAAATTGCCTATAACCTTTGGTCCAGCAATACCACTACTGCTTCTGCTTCCCAAGATGATTAGGGAAAAAGGAAAAGAACTTATATATTCTAAAATAGTTATAGCAGCTCTCTTTGTGGTAGCAAAGACCTGGATGTTGCTGTAATGCCTGTCAATCAGGAATGGCTGAACAAGTTGTGGTATATGATTGAGACGGAATACTACTATGCTACTATAAGGAATGAGGAGGTTGATGATCTTAGAAAAACATGGATAGACATGCATGAAATAATGAAGAGTAAGATGAGCAGAACCAAGAGAATGTTGTATACAACAACAATATTATTTTTAGAAAAATTTTGACTAAATTGGCTAAAATGGCTAAGTCATTTTGATTACTATAAATACCCAAATTAACTGCAAAGGACATGTGAAAGAAGACACTATCTGTATAGAATGATGTGTGTGTGTGTGTGTGTCTAATGCTAGCCATCTCTAGGGTGGGGGTGGGGATGGAAGAAAAAAGTTTAATGATAACTTTATTATGTATTTAAAAGGAATAGCAAGTTGTATATAACAGATTGGTAGTTTTGTGTACAATTATCTTTTTTTCCTGTTCTACTATGTTATGAAAATGCTTGTTTTTTTTCTTAATTTCAGAATAAAATAAATAAAATAAAAAAAAGAATTTGGTATGTCATATTGATCAGAGGTACTAAGTACTTCAAAGTTGTTTTTCTTTCAAATATTATCATTATAATATCTTTTAAAATGTTCATACATCAAATTCTTGCCTTGCAGATGTCTTTACTGATCCATAATTGGTTTAGCATAAACTCATTATCTTAGAAATATTTTATTTTGATCCTATTTTCTAAAGAAATTCAAATACTAATGCTAAATTTCATTGTAGATAAGATTCAAGGTAATTTGGATCACAGTATCTTCTTTGTCATTGTCTTTGCTACTAGTCAAAGATAAGTTGCTCTGATAGTTATAAACTTTTCTTAGTAACAGAGAAGTTGGCATTATTTTGATAACAGCTTATGTAATTTATAGAAATTTAGAGAATGTTATATATACTATTTCATTTGACTCATATAACATAAAAATTTGTATAGTGAAATAATTTTTCCCTTCTCCTACATGTGTCTGCTGATTCATCTCACAGATGAAAGATACTGTAAAATGGGCATTACTCAATAGAATCCCTGAATAAATATTAAGCAGCTTATATCACCTATAAAAAAGCGTGTTTTAAATTAACTTAATGATCTTTAAAACAAACAAATGAATTCTTGAGCCGTGAAGTTCCTACTCCAAATTCCTAATCTGTAGCTTTATAGAGAAGTGAACATCTCAACTGGGAAATTGGTTCACAGAACCTACATAAAGCTATGAGATCAATTTCCTGCTTTTGTACACTGATCAATAAGAAGGTAGGATCAGCCATGGAGTGAGCCATTCTTTTTTCTACTCTCTTCCCTTTTTTTCTTTCTGCTTGCTAATTTCCCTGACTTCTTTTAAGTCCCAGCTGAAATATCTTTTACAGGAAGGTTTTCCCAATCCTTCTCTTAATTCTATTGCCTACCTTCTTTCAACTATTTCTGATTTATCCTATATAGAGCTCATTTTTACATATTTGTTTGCATATCTCTTCCAGAAGCTCCTTGAGGACAGGGATTGTCTTTTGCATCTTTTTGTATCCTCAGTGCTTAGCACAGTGCCTGTAACATAGTACTGACTTAATAAATGTTGATTGACTGACTCTCTTTGCCCCCTCACAAATGCCAAAGCAAAGTGTGGAGGGAAAGGCAACAGAAAACATTAACCATGCCCCGGCCCCCCACCAGATTCCTAGAAAACAATTGAAACTGGAGAAGCATCAATAGTACATGCCAGAAATGGGGCTTGAAGGAAGCTAGAGATTAGCCTTTTCAACATATTTGCCTCATTTCCATTTTGTTCACTGTTTTGTCTACATTGTGTTTAAGATTTTTGAGGGCTTGTTTGAAAAAAAAAAGGGAGGAATAAATGGAGTTATTTCCAATAATTACAAATTAAGAGGAAGCCAATTTTGTTCTGCTATACTGCATGAACATATTTGAGTATATGGGCCTTGTATAGAATGGGTTGATATCAAGACACTCCATTTATAGATTGGAAGCAAGATGAAAACTTCTTCAAAGCATCTGGGAGAATAGGAGAACCTTGCATCTTTGGTGCTTGGACCTTGGGAAATAAAAACAATCCTTCAAAAAATCTTGCTGGGATTACCCGAGTTTTGTGTCTGGGTTGTCCTTCATATTTCTGGTGTGCTAGCAAATGTACCACATAGATGTCTACTTAGAAAGCACTAGTTAATAGGTGTAGGGGATGGTTGCAGAGCTTGATTAATTTTTCAATGTCCCTAAGTAAGCCCCCAAGACTTAAAAAACCTGACACTCTAATAAGGGTGTTTCTATGGTAAATTGACCACAGGGTGAAAGAAAGTTGACTGTAGTAATGGGATACTCCTATTCTCTTAATTCTCAGTTGACATTTGTTTTCAATCTTGTGACTCCCCCCAGAATCCTATAATTATCTGTTGTCTACAAAATAGGGTATTGACAGGAGAGACTGCTCACCTTTTTAATGTCCTAAAAATAATTTTCCAGAACCTGTTAGAGGTAGACAGTGTTAATATCTTTCCCATTTTATAGATAAGGAAGCTAAAGCTCAGAGAGGTTAGTTGACTTGTGTAAGGCCACAGCACACATTTAAAAATTGGCAGCGGTCATTCAAAGTGAGTTCTTCTGACTAAAAGCCCAAAATTCATTCCATTATAGAGTGCTGCTTTTTTGGTATCCAGGGCCATCAAAGTATCTAATAGGTAGGCATCTAAGACAAAAATAGTTTTGATTTGTAGGTTTAAACAATAATACAGAAAAAACCCAATAATACAGGATGGAGGACAACAGTTGTAAGAATCTCATACTAAAATCTTCCTATATGAAACCATCTTCTCTGAAAATTTTCTTCATTTTGACATTTTAGCCAATGCTTTTGAGAACACTGGGTATATAAAATAGATATCTCCCATGTCTTTTGTTAAACAAAAGTATTTTTAAATCAATATGTTTTTTTTAAGTCCTTACTATCTGAAAGGTATTATGGCTCATGCTATGGAAAAAAATAATAGAAGAAAATGGCACAATCCCTGTTCTCAAAGAGTTTACAATCTTATATGGAGGATGTTACATGTGCAAAAATTACTGCAATACAAGGGATAATATGATAAGCATGAAGGAGAGGTCAAAGAAAATTGCTATGAGAAATATTAGAAAAGAAAGATCACTTTCAGTTGGAGTTAGGGGAAAGATTGCAGAAGGTTTTAGAGCAGAGATGGCACCTGAGTTGGGTCTTAAGGTTGAGATTCAAAATGTTGAGCTGGAGTAAAAGGGAGCATTCTAGGCATAGAAAATAGAGTGAGCAAAAGCAAAGGGATTGGAAAATATAGGATAAAAATGAAGGATCATAAATTATCCAATCAGGCTAGAATATAGAATATATCAAGGGCAAGCAATGTTAGATAAAGCTAGAAAGTTTAGATTTTGGAAGATCTTCAATGATAGGATGAAGTGTTTATAATTCATTTATGAGGCAAGTCATTTAACTCATAAGGCAACACTCTAAGATGGAGCAGACACCAAAACAGCATTTAAAAAAATGAATTTTGCTTTGGAAAAAACCTTTTAAGTGGGGTGGTGGATAGTTGTCAATCTCTAAAAGATTGTGGAGTTAGTGGAAGGTAAAGAAGTAGGTATGGCAAGCTGAGGCCACATTACAGAAATATGGCAGTAAAGGGGAGAAGGAAGCTAGGACAATAACTTGGGGGAGGAGATCTGGGTCAAGCTGGGTTTGTTTATTTGTTTGAGTTAAAGGATGCTTGAGAATACTTATAGGTCTGAAAGTCAGACATTAATGAGAATTGCCAGTGCTTGGGACTTAGCAAGAAGCAAACAGTGGAAGGTCAAGGGGACAATGATTTTAAAAGATGAAGTAAAATGTATCTACTGAAATGCTTGGTCACTAAAGGAGTAGGATGAGTTGGCAGAGCTATGACGGAACTGATGGACTGGGAGAATGGAGAGGAATCAATGGACTTAAAGTTACAATGAGAGCAAAAAATACATCATTGGGAAGACTAAAGAAGTGAATGAAGTAGAAGGAAGAGAAATTGTGGTTTGAGAGGGGATTTTCAGAGTAGGACGTCTTAGTCTTAGGGAAATTTAGAGCAACAGTAAGAGCGAGGTGTCCCATGCTTATGGATAGAAATGAGTTATTGGAATTGAGGTCAACAAATTATCATAACAAAGTGTTAGAAGGGTCATTAATGTGAATATTGTATTTTCCAAGGATGATGTCAGGGGAAAGGAGGAAGAAGAAGTCTGCAAACTAGGGTCCAAGGTCATTGAAAATGATAGGAGGTTATCATAGAGATTGGTAGATTCAAGGATCAAGAGGATTATTAACAAGGATTATAATTGGAAGTAAACTTCAAATGAGGAAAGGTTTTTAATGATATAGGGAGGAGGAGCCAGTAGTGGTATTGAGAAGCAAAGAGTAGGCCACTTCTCTGTCCTCTTGATATGGGAGCACTAAAAGGAGCAAGCAGCTGTCACTTGGAGCGTGTTGCTGGAAAGGTGTTATACTCTGAGGAAAGAGAGTTTTCTATTAACTTGAGGTGGAAGTTGTATAGGGGAGAGAGATTAAGAATGAAGAGTTTTAAAGTCAGAATACAAGAGGTAGGCAAAGGTGTATAAGGGCTTGAGTAAGGGTAGAGTTTGGGTTGATATAAGAATATCTTTCATATATGATATTCCATCTCCCTTCTCCCTGCTTTTGTCCAGGCTGTTCTCTATGCCAGGAGAATACTCCTTGCTTACCTCTGTCTCTTAGAATACTTGGTTTCTTTCAAAGCTCGGCTTAACAATAATCACCTCTTACATGAGCCCCAGGTGCTAGTGCCTTACACCAAATTTATTATGCATTAATTTTTGCTTATACATACATACACACGTACATAAACATACAGACACACGTCTCCCCTGATAGAATGGAAGCTCCTTGAGGACAGGAACTCCTTAGTTTTGTCTTTGTATCTCCAGTACCTAGCATAATTCCTGGTGTCTACTTGGCATTAAATAAATGCCTGCCTATTGATTGATGAAATATAGGGAAAGGTGGCAAGGGTATAATATCTCTCTTTTATAAAAGGATTTAAGGTTAAGAAAGGGCTTTTCTCCCAACAGTTCCAGAAGACAGAAAGGCAGCTGGTCTAGATGACCAATTTTTTTGCACTTAATAGTATTTTATTTTTTCCAATTATGTAAAGATAGTTTTCAACATTCATTTTTTGTAAGATTTTGAGTTCCAAAGTTTTCTCCCTCCCTCCCTTCCCTCTCCTCTCCCCAAGAAAGCAAGCAATTTGATAGAAGTTACACATGTGCAATCAAGTTAAACATATTTCCACATTTAGATGACTAATTCTTAACATTAATTTCTCTATCATTCTATAAGTTTATCTCTTTGCCTCTCTGTGTGTGCACATGTGTGTTTATGTGTGTGTTTATGTGTGTGTATGTGTGTGTGTGTGTGTGTGTGTGTGCGCATTTTGAGGAAATATGAATAGTAAATAAAATCTTAGATTTGGTGTCATGAAGACATAATTTAAATTTCAACTCCATCACTTGTCAGCTGTGTGACCAGAGGTCAGCGACTTAACCAGTAGGAAACTACCTCTTGTATACAAACAGGATACAATTTAGGGGAGCTTGGTGTTTGACTTGTAAAGTGGGGATCACAGCACCTGCATTTACTACTTCAGAGGGTATTCCTGTGAGCATAATGCATGTAAAGTGTTTTGGGAACCTTAAAATGTTATATAAATGCCAGTTGTTAACATTATAGTACACCTTTAAGATGTTTAACAGTAGAACCACCCTGGATCCAGAGGTAATAACCTTTAATAATAATATTTTACTTTTACAGTGATGTTGCAAATACAGTATATAACTTAACTTTCCCAACACCTCCCTGAAGTATTATAATCCCCATTAAAATGTGAAGAAACCAATGAAATATAGAGAAGCAGATATCTATTTCTATGTCTATATGCATGTATATACTTAAATAGCAAATACATGACAGACCCTGGCTTAGAGTATAGGACCTCTGATTTCTAGGCCAGAGTTCTTTAAATATTACATTAACTTTGTATAACTCACTCCTCCTTCTTGCAGCTCCTCTCTTAGCCCCACTTAAGATCATGGATGTAGAACTGGAAGAGCCTACAGAGGCCATTGTAACAAAAATTTGGCTAGCAGCTACTGTGGCTGTGTAAGACCAATAACAATCAGCACACAGAAGGCTGCTAACACCGGTTCTTTGATCTGCTTTTCTAAGGAAAGCAACTTTAAGGGGTTAACAATCTCAGTTTAATCAAACATACCTATATGTTCACTTAGTTCAGGGGGAAAAGATCAGCCTCCTGAACTTCAGGGCAAATACAAACAGAAATTACAAACATCGACAGACAGACCTTTTCTGATCCAAATCACAATTCATAGTTACCAGAGAAGCACCAATATCTGTCAGGGTTATCAAAGCCAGGGGGCCCAGAGTCTCAACAACTCCTTCTATGAGTGAGCCCCAAAAGTCGAACACCAAGCTCCCCTCAATTATATCCTGTTTGGAGCCCTGAGGGCTCTGACCTCACCTAGGCTGGGTGTGTGAAAGTCCCCCATCCCCAGTATCACATCATATACAAGTCAATGACTCCTGATTGCCTCAGTGCTGAGAAATAGCTGAGAAATATTCCAGAACAAAGACAGCAAAAGGTTTCTCACCAATTCCAACAAAGGAGAGACTTGATAGTCTTAGCGTCCCAAAAGGGAAGAACAGGGAAAAGTCCGATTGCCTTAATAGCCATCTAGTCCCACCCCTTCAGTTTACACATGAAGAAATGGGCCCAGGGAGGTTAAGTGTCTTGCCTCAATATTACGCAGGTAATAAATTTTGGAGGCAGGATTCAAACTCAGATCCTTTTAATTCTAGTGTATCATGATGTTAATTTATCTCTTTTCTATATAGTTCTATTCAGTTGAATGATGTACTAAGAGTTTCACTGTTCTGTTGTTTACCCAAAGGCCATAGATCTGATTGGTGGGCCAGACTGTTTCTGTCTATCACAGTTCAAATTTTAAATTATCGTAATTAATAAAAAATCTGACACCAAAGCCTGATGGAGCTTAAGTTGAATATAAACTCTGGCAGATACAATCATATTGGAAAGGCTTTGAATACATTGGTCAGACAATGGATATTCTGTCAACTGAGGACTGGACAAGCTAAGTTCCTAGGTGCTCATCTCCAGATTGGTTATGGGACTTAAGGTGTTCCAGGAAAATCAACTCTCAAAAACTATTTTCTTAGCTGTCTAGGGGTTGTGATTTGCATCTGTGGAAATATGTGCCTATGCAGAAAAAAAATCAACTTCAGATTATTGGAGTATTGAACTATTAAAAAGTGGTAAGCACCCATAGTATATACACCATGAAAAAACTCTGACCCTTGTTTAAAGGAGCTTATGTCCTAAAAAATATAAACAATACAGGTAAATGAATGCTGAAATAAAGACATAATCCAATTACATTTGTAGAAAGTTGAGTCTATGACAACATAGCATCAATATATATGAAGCAAGTCAGGATAAAATATATAAAATGTTATAAAATTTCTAAGGTTGAATTTCAAAATAATAAATAAAGATCATTTCTGGAGCCAATTCAATTCTATATCCTATTTTATTGCATTTATCTTCCTTTTTTATTACTAAGGATGAGAATAGAGTTTTGTCTCTTAAGAGTTCATCAACCCTACTGCTACTATTGTACCTGAGGTCACAATCCATTGCTGTAGGGCGGATTATGATGTCACAGAGAATAATGACTTCAGCAGAGGTAGAAATGGCAGGAGCAGGCAGACTCATAAGCAACTTACAAACTGGTTTTCAGGCAAATGTTCTTGACAACTCAAAAGAGTGAAAGAAGAAATGATTCTCAATAATTTTTCAATTGAAATTACCCTATTTTGGAAATGTTTTTAGCAATGGAAAAAAGATTAAGATTTTTTTAAAAAGTTACAATTTTAAAAAGCAAGAACTGGGTTATATTGAAACATAACCTCCTAAGGATGAATGAGTCTGCTAGTAACCCTGTGAATCCCCTACCTGAGGAGGCATTCCACTATTGGTGGTTTCTTATTTCATCAAAACCCTTAGGCCATTTTGAAACCTTGGTAGCATGTTGAGAAAAGCAGTTGGCACCAACAGGATCTCAAAGCTTACCTAGCCTACATTCCTAGCTTCTGGAATATTTAGCTTATTATAACCAGATCAGGGTGAACTCAGGGAACTGGCAACACATGAGCTCTTGTCAGATGACAGATTTCTTCTGAAATATCTCTGGGGATCAGGGAGAAAGAACTTTCCATGTGGCACAGTTGATAGAGTGCCAGGACTGGAGTTAAGAAGACTCATCATCCTGAGTTCAAATATGGTCTCAGACACTTACTAGCTGTGTGACCCTGGCTAAGTCGCTTAGCCCTTTCTGCCTCAGTTTCCTCATTTGTAAAATGAGAAGGAAATGGCAAACCACTCCAGTATCTTTGCTAACAAACCCTCAAATGAAGTCAGGTGCAATGAAATGACTAACCAACAACAACAGGCAGAGTTCCTGGAAATCCTAGACCTATCTTAAGAGTATCTCAAAATAGATAGACTATTGTGAGTGTAGGAGAGAGAGGATCTTTTTGATATTTCCAGAGGATACTTGATTTTTCAATCTGAGGTTAATGGTAGCTAGACTTTCTTAAGAATCCATGCTATTATTTTTTTTCCTTCTGTCAAAACATAATAAAAAAAAAACGTAAGTATTGTGCCTGGATACAAACAGTCTTTAAACTGGACAGAACAGATATGGTTAAGGAGGAATTGAAGGCCAAGATGACTGAGGAGAGAGTAAAGAATGCTTAGTTGTTTTAAATGAGCATAACTCTCCAGGTCCAGATGAATCACACATCAGTGTACTCAAGGAATTTGGAGATGTGATTTCAGAATCTGTGGGTAATGTAAGAAATCATACAGAATAAGAAAGCTATAAAATATGGAGGTTACATTAGATGACCACTAAGGTCCTTTCCTGCTCTATGGATCTATTAGGCCCCTTTGTTAGCAGTGGTCCATATATCATGCCTTATTGGCTACAACTTCAATCTATATATCTTACCTTGCTGGCCACATCTTTATCTTTTCTCTTCTTCCCCTATCCCCTTTCAAAAATGAGTTAAAAAAAGACAAGTCAATCTAACTTGGACTGAGAATGCTGGCCAAAACCATCTTAGTATGTCCATGTCATTCTTTAATTAGGATAATTTCCCTCCAGAATGGTTCACACATTGTTACCATCTCTTTTGCTAGCATGCATTAGCTTTGTAGTTGACCACAAGAAACCCCTCTATCCTGCAGTTTCCTTGCTGCAAAATCGGGATACTTGGTCCCCACTTGGGGGCACTGAAAAGTTACATAACCTACTGCAGAGGATTTCTCACTCTGAAGACAGAGAAGATTCGTTAAATATAGCAAAAGTAAGGTTTTTTTTTACCATCTGAAAATCATTACTGATTTCCTGCTACCCACTCTTCCTCTTCAAAGTAAAACCCAGTACTGCTCATTCCACATTTAGGTGGTGGTTAAATGAGGTCAAAACAATGAGTTGGTTTATTTTTACATGTTTTTGTTAAATCAACGTTTGTTAAATCAACGTTTATTAGACTGGATGATTTTTGTTATGACATTATTTTACTAAGATGGGCATTAACCTGTAGCCACATATAAAATACAAAGGCCCTTTAGAATTGGAAGTCATGCATTTGGCATTCACAATCACAAGCACCATCATGGCTACCCAATACCCCATTTGAGGCAGATTTATTTGTGAGTGAGAGGTGGGACAGAATACAGTGTCCCAAAAGTCTTAGTACTGTTTTAAGCTTTAACTCCAGAAGTACAAATGCTAAAAATTTACAAACAAAACGAACTCTATAATTTGAATGTTGAATCATTTAAATTTCTTAAATTGCTTAGGTTTCTGAATTTTTAAAAATAACTATTAAATTTTAACTTTAACAAGATAGGGCATGCTGTCAGTATGCATTGGATGTGTAATGATTGGATTTCTCAGACCGATGGATTGTTAGAGGAAGTCTTCTTGCTTGGCTAACTTGATTACCTTATATATCACCATTAGACTTTTTTTTGTGAGATCATGTCAAAAACTGTCACCTATGCATCAAAACCTCACTTTGGGGATAATCTTAAGGCTAGAAATACCAATGTAATCCTTTCATTCTCTGAGTAATCACAGCTGATGAAGTTTTTGCAAAGTTTGAAAATTGACTAATATATAGCACAAGCTAGTAGTTGTGTCAAATTTTAATAAAAAACAATATTTTAAAGATTTAAATAACTTTTATTTTTTTTTGCTTGTAGCATTTATTCTTATAAAGTTATTCAACTCAAAATTGTACTAAGATTATTGAGACGCCCTGTACAAATGGTTTTTCTGGGGATGAAGTCATGCTGGAGGTGAACCATCCCACAGAGAATTCCTTAGGAATGATTGTACACCATACATCTGGAGGACCTACAGGTGAATTGTAGGGACAATAGTCCATAGGGAAGAAGCATGAAAGTACATTTGTTGGGAGAAATCTCTCCCCTTTTTGAATATTGGCACCCTGGAGTAAAGACCCATTTGTCCCATGCTAGTTACAGTACTGATCATAAAATTTTACTATTGAGTTACAACCTAAAAAGTTGGCTAACAAATACATTTTGAACTTGAACTTACTGAAGCAGCTATCCTTTAATGTAACCCTTGGGTAAGTTTATGCTTCCTATAAGCAAATGTATCAGGAAATGTATCACGGATTTTGTTTGGAAGGACCTGCAGAAACAAAGTCTTATCCTCTGAGGCTTACGCTTTAAGGATCCTGTAGTGCACATTCACATGTTGGACATCTCTTGGGAGGTACAAATGCATACTTTGTGCATCCCCACATAATCTTGCCCTAGTAGTTTTATACATAGGGAATAACTTCAGAAAGGGAATCAGTAGGAAACAATCACAAAAAGAATGCCATGATTGAGAAACAAGTTGGGTTAAAAGTTGATTGCACGTATAGAAAACATTGATCATTTTGAGTATCTCCCCCATCAGGTATCTTCATAGGTTTCTGTCTAGCCCACAGAAGGCTGGAGGTGCCCAGGAGCACAGGTTGTGATATTTTTCTCCCTAATTCCTCCTCGCTCCATCCTAGACACTATTGGTGACTCTGCACATACTTCTCAATATATTCCACATGGAAAATTTCCAGATAAGTACATATGCTCATTCAGTACAATGAGCATATTTTCAACACTGGGCAAATTGACATGGGGGATGTGGAGGGACTTATGATATGGTCTCTGACCTGAATAATCTTGAAATTTCATAAGGAAAAACTTAAATGTAGTGTTACAGCGGCCAAGGGGTTAAAGATGGTAAGGACTGGAATAAGTGAGGCCCTTGGAAAGGGGTAGCTCAGATTCAAGGAAATGAAGTAGAAATCCCTTCACTCGTGCCTATGGTAACCTTGCTAGCTTTGTTTTAAGACTATATACTATTGTAAGCATGTTATCTAGAGGATACAGTGGGAAGCTAGACAAACATAAGGAATGGGGTCCTTGATCTTTGGGGCTGACATGTGGTATTCCCCAGACACTAGCAGGAAGACTGATAGTTATGAGAAGGACATTCAAATGCTTATCAGGTTAAGGCAAGCCAACAATTAACCTACCCATGTAATTGAGTGTGTAATAGCACTGTTACCAATTCAATGGCAATCCTTCCTTCACAGATGGAACTTGAACTGGTCATATATGAGGCTACGTAAATTACAGTAACAACCTCGTTTGGTGAAGGGTGAGAGATGAAAAATGCCTTCATGCTTTAGGGAAGTGGGAGGAGAGTAGGATGGGACAACAAACATAAGGCAGAATATCCAGAGATGAAGTTAGGCCTTTGTATGCATTTATAGCAACCCAATCACTTTCAGCTAGAGCTTTGTAGGCCCAAGAGAGTACCTGGATAATTCATGGATTCCTGTGTTCACTTCGTGACTCACTGATCATGAAAAAAGAACATCTCAGCGACATATATGAAATGTAACTGCACGAGGTAGTGTATAACGAAATGCTCAAGTGAATGTAATCAAGTGCCAAAAGAATGGAAGAAACTGAAATGACATTGGTGGACAGGAGGGAGACAGATCAATGTTCATTTCCATGTAGGCTTCTAGATGTTCTTTAATGATTCTTCCCCTTTCAGACCTGTCCTTGACATGCACTGTAACCTGCTAATCACTTATCTCAATATGATGGCAAGGGAATGGGTAAGGGTAGTTTATATGGTAGGGTTTGACTTTCCTTTTCTTGCATGTATTTTTAATCTTATCCTTTCTACAGTCCCCTTACTATTTACCCACAATGATGTTTATCTTATAGGTGATGAGGTTATCTAGTGGTTAAAGCACTGGCCTTAGAGTTAGGAAGACCTGAGTTTGAATCCTGCCTCAGAAGCTTCCTAGCTACGTGTGACTGGGCAAGTCATTTAAACTCTCTGAGCCTCAATTTCCTCATCTATACAATGGAAATAATACTAATAGCATCTACCTAACAAGGTTGTTGTGGGGATCAAAGGCAAACCCTAAAGTACTATGTAAATGTTAGATATTATACTTTTTATTAATTTTTCCACAATCCTGCCCTTATATCTTCTACTCCATGAAGCTTTAATCATCAAATTTCCTGAAAAAAGTTGTTTATACCTGATGGTTTGAGTTAATCACCACTTAGTCATTAACCCTTTGTAATCTGTCTTCCGTTTACACTACTTTATTGAAATTGTTCTTTCAAAGATCAATAATTATCTTCTTGCTGCCATATTCAAAGATCTCATTTCAGTTTACATCTTCTTTGATTTCTCTTTAGATTTTAACACTCTTGAGCACCTGCTGCATATGCACCCCACCCCACCCCTGCCACACACACACACACACACACACACACACACACACACACACACACTGGCTTCTGAGAGAATGTACTCTTTTGGTTCTCTTCCTGTCCTAACTCTCTAACCACTCCCTCGGTGAATCCTTTTCATCTTTCTTACCCTTTTATGTTCTTCAATATTTTGTCCTAATTCCTCTTTTCTTCTCTCTATAGTCTTATTTTTCATGACCTTATTTGCTCTCATACCTTCAATTACTACCCATATGCACATCATCCCAAAATTTTTAGCCCTGATCTTTGTCTTATAAATAATCACTCCATTAAATCTTGAAACTTCACACATATATCTACAACAGCTTACAGAACATCTTCGTCTGTCTGTTCTACTAACACTTCAACCTCAGTGTTTAAAATCCAAACTTATCATTATGTCAAACCTGTTGACTTCTTCTGACTTTGCCATTTCTGTCTGTGGCATGACCATTCCCTCAGAACACAGAACTTAAGTTAAAACTTTGGTGTTATCTCAGATTTCATTCTCTTCTTCACCCACTATATCCAACCAGCCACCAACTCCTAAGATTTTGACTTCCACAGTAACCCTGTATTCTATATTCATCTCTCTATTCTGAATACAATCATGCTCATCCAGGACTTTATTACTACTTGTCTGAATAATTGCAAATCTTGACATCTCTCCACACCTTTCTTCTTCCAATGGATTCATCATATTGCTTCTGATTTAGTCTTTCTTATGTAAATATCATTCCTTTGCTCAAAACTATTGACTGGAACTCTAGTACCTCTCAAAAAACAGTTTGTCCAATCTTATGTTACAACATTCTTGTACCTATGCACCACACTCCAGAAGAAAAAAAAAACTGGATTGTCTGTGTCCCTCATACTTGGCCTGAGCTTTCTCATCTCTGTGACTTTGGCCATGCTGGAATATGTCCCTTCCCTTCTTTGTGTGTTGACATTTAAGGCTCAGCTATCATTCTAACTTTTCCATGTGGCATTTTCTGGTATATTTTCATTAGTAATCACACTTTCCCCCTAACCATCACCATAGCTAATACTTGGTTTATGTCTTTTTCTTGTATAGCAATCAGGTACTTTTTAAATTATAGATATTTATGCAGGTGTTTTATAACCCCCTAGTAGATTATGAGCTTCATGAGGATTGGGGATCTCTTATTCAATCTTTATATCTTTCTCCAGTATGTTGGATAGATCTTCTATGGGGCATTACATAGGTTTGGAAAGTATGGGTAAGTTGTAAATCGCACTAGTGGAGAAAGCACTCTTATAAATAAGATTGGACATGCAGTAATGTGGATCAGAGCACCTTTTCCCCAGAGCTTAGTACAACAGCAGGCACTTAATCTGCATTTTTGAAAGTTATCATATATTTATTAAAGAAGAATTCATGAAAATGTGGCACTTGTTATCATCCAGATTTTCCAGGGGCTGAATTTCGTAGGTGGAAAGGAGAAGGGAAGATATTCTAATGGGGGAGACATTATAAGCAATGGTGAAGAGAATGAGTATGGTGGAATTGGAAACTACTGATGAAGACTATCCAGTTAGAGAAGGTGATACTTCTTAATGTGTATAGTAGATAAAGTTAGCTAGTGAAGGGGCAGCCAGATGGTGGGAAGTCTTGAATACTATGATGATAATTCATAAAGTTATAAAGTCATAGACTATTTCACCTGAAAAAGACTTTGCAAAAGACTATCTGCAGATACTACAATTATCATCACATTATTATATTTCTTAATCTCTTTTATCCCCATCCAGTAGAATGAAGACTTTTTGAGGGCAAGACTTTTTTCATTTTTTACTTTGCATCCCTAGTGCACAGAGCAATATCTTGCACATAGTAGATTCTTAGAAATACTTATTGGATTGGATTGGATTGGATCCAGACCAACCCTCTCATTTTTCAGATGAGGACATCATTTTTATAGTAATAACTTCCTCATTAGGCTTCGGTTTTTATTGGTCCTATTGTTACTTTGTGCACTCAATAATTTAAAGCAGCACAGAAGCCAGACTCCTTAAAAAGTGATGTTCCCATTTTACTTTTATTATTTGTAGGTAGGTTCCAATGCTATAGGAAACTCTCACTGAAGAAATTTCCTTTATCAAAATAGATGCATCTACTCTGTAATTCCCTATTATAGGGAGTGGCCCTAGGGCACTGAGAGGTTAAAAGACTTGACCAGAGCAGCCCGGAGAGTATGTATGAGAAGGAAGATTGAACTCCCATTTTCCTGACTCCACCATAGCCTGTTGCCTATTTTTTTTAATTGAGTCACATCACAGGTCTTATGTGAGTGGCTGCCTGGCTGGGTGAATCATCTCTTCAGTTTCATCTCATGTTTTAGTTCTTTAAACCTACAATGAGATTTCCCTCTCTCAAGAGTTCTCAAGACTCTCAAACTTACCCAAATGTTGCTAAATAATGTTAACTTGAAATGATGACACCTGCTTTACAGATTGAATGTTTATGAATTTATTGTATTAGTTATATAAAATTATAAGTATTATATTTAGATAGCCCATGAGGAAGGGAGGAGAGAGAGGGAAAAGGAGAGGTAGCTGCACAAGTAATTAAGTGTCATCTTTCTACTGTCTTAAAAGTTCATGCTTCCTTAATTGATCCAATGAATTCCATAATGGAGAGAATATGAATACCACTGAAGGTAGAAATTTCAATACTGCTTGTATGCCATGAGAGAGAGAGGGAGGGGGAGAGAGACAGAGACAGATAGAATCAGAGAGAGAGAGACAGAGAGAGACAGAGAGGCAGAGAGAGACAGAGACTGGGGTTGGGGGGAAAGGGGAGTGAGGAATGGAAAGAGAGAGAAAAGGGAAGGAGAGAGAGGGGGAGGGAAAGGGGAAAAGGGAGAGAGAGAGGGAGAAAGAGAGAGACATAGAGAGAGAGACACAGAGGTGGGGAGGGAGAGAAGAAGAGAGAGAAAGAGGGTGAAGGGAGAGAGGGAAGAGAAGGAGAGAGAGACAGAGAGAGAGAGAGAGAGAGAGAGAGAGAGAGAGAGAGAGAGAGAGAGAGAGAGAGAGAGAGAATTTTCTAGGGGTGAGAGACATTTTCCATTTGTTCACACAGAACTGGGTCCAAAGTGTGTTTCGGGTAGGTAAAGTTTCCCTGTTTTTCTATAAATTGACTGACTAGTTTGAAGTATTGGCATAGTCAATAAAATCATAACATTGGAAAAATGACTTTCTGATGCTTTCTATTTTCTTTATGGCAACTGCAGGGCAGAGAAAGTTTTAATGACTATCTCTCTGCCACCTTAATGGGCAGTTCTGTGTGTGTTTCAGCAAACTGAATTCCTTTGGTTTATCCTTTTTGTCCTGTTGCTGTTCACCTCAAGACAGCATCAGCTCAAAACAGGGTAGAAAGACTTGGCTTGTGATTTTCTTTTGAGAATAAGAGGAGTACTTGTTAAAAAAAACAGCTAAGGTAATGTGGGATCAACCATTTGACCATCCAACTATATGAAATGTATTTTGGTTTCAATTTTAAATGGCATATTTAATGAAGTGAAGATTGTTCCATAAATTAGCATGAGGTGAAGATTATTCAATGAATTTCTGTCACTTTATTTTGTCTTCATGGAACCTCCCTTACCCTTCCCTCTCTCCTCTCCTTTCCTTCCTTTTCTCCTTTCCTTCCTTCTTTCTTTTTTCTTTCTTTTTTCCTTTCTTCTTTCCTCCACCACCTCTCCTTACCCAGGTTGGAAGTGTACCAATCACTTCTGGGCTTGATACCAATACTAACCATTGTGGAAGCTTAGACCTCTTTCATTTCTGAACTAAGTCTATTTGTCCTTCTCTAAGCAACCTGGTGCTCTCCCACTCCCAGATGTTTACCATATTGGTGCTGGATTTATTGTGGATACCCAGTCAGCTTAGTGTACTACATCTCAGAACTCTTGGGCTCACCAGCTTCATCCTCCCTTGTAGCAGGGATTAATTCTAAGTGTGTTCTACTACATTCAGTTTATTTTCTTTCTCTTAAAAGCACACCACCTTAAAATATATGTAACCAAGAATGCGACATATCCCCCCAGTAATGAGGCTTTTAGTGCTCTCTCTTTGTATATAAATGATGAACATCCTCTTTTATTTGCACCTGCTGAAAATGTTTTGAGTCCCAGATTTTTATGTATGCTATGTGTAACTATAGGTATTTATCCAAATTTCTACTCCCCCCACCAACATTAATACACTCACATCCTAACCTAGAGGCTTCTGAAAACAAGAAAGCTGGTGTTTTGTGCTGAGGTACCTTGTCTGACAGGCCACAGATTTACATTTCAGGCCAAAGGAAAGATGGTGATTTTCACTAGACACTGCAATTTTCTTGCTTTCCTGGTTTGACAGAGTCCAAGTGTATTGACCTTCAGGACATGGTGCAGAACTCATCTCTTCCACCTGGCCTGCCCAAGGAAGTAAAGATATGCTCCTAGAATACTGTTGCTATGGTTAGTTTAATTTTAATTTATTGCAGAGATGGTTTTATGCATATGATTTTATAACTGTGCATGCACCTAGAGACCTCTGAAGGTCAAATAAATAATAAATGCTCATTAAGTGCTTGGTGTCTTTGCTGAGACTGGCCAACAAAGGTGCCTGTGGTGGTACTTTCATGTGGACAAGAAGGACCTATGTCAAGTAGGACCTAGGCCTGAAACGACCACATCATTTAGCTTCGCATCACCTGAAAATTATGGGAGAGTAATGTCATTTCAGTCACTGCTAGCAGACCTAGACTAAAACTGGAGATTACTTGTAGCTTAAAAACAACCATTGGCTAATATATTCTACAGGTAATTTTCTGAGTTCCTCTTTGTCATATGCATGGGTGTATGCATGTGTGCAAAGAAACAGAGAGTCTATGTGTAAAATGGGGTGGAGGCAGGCAAGAGAAGGGCCAGGGATAGAAAAAAGTTGGTATTCCCTCATTCCTACCCCCACCCCTATGGAAAAGAGGAGCTTGTCCTAATGTCATGGAAGGATTCCTTCAGTTTAATTTGATTAACTTTGTATTAAACACTACTATGTTCACATACTATATCAGATGCTGGAGATTCAAAAACAAAAATGAAATAGTTCCTGTCCTGAAGAAGCTTACATTTTCCTGGGGTGGGGGTGGGTGGGAAGAGTAGGTACAACATTAACACAAGTAAGTAAATGCAAAGTATATTCAAAGCAACATGAAGCAATTTCCTTAAGTATAACTTCCAGGTGGGGAAAGAAACTGAGACTGTTAAACAGGGACTGTATGACACAGGTGGCATGGCTGTGACAGGACAGTGCTATACAAATGCTTGCATGGGAGAAACCTGGCAACATGGGTTTTACAGCATGGTGAAGTGCAAAGACTGCTGGATTTGAAAGCAGATGGCCTGGCTTGAATCCTAGTGCTGTTACTTATTACCTGTGTGGCTCTAGACAAGTCACCTAACCTTTCTGGGGTTCAGGTGTTTTGTTGTTGTTGCTGGGTGTTTTTGTTTGTTTTGTTTTTTTTACCCATAAATTAAGTGGTTTGGACTAAATGGCTTCTAAGGTCCTTTCCATTTTAGCAATAATAATTCTGCAGTCAGTCCCATGAAGGGGAAAAATGCTATGCTCATCTTTAGATAAGAATAGCTTTTCTAATTCCCCTGTGAATTTTGTTGACTGCTCTCCCCTTTAACCAGATGTCAGGCAGAAGTTACTACTGACTAATATTTTCTTCAACTTGAGATTGGGCTGGTAGAGGGGGGGGAAGAGACTTAGAGTCACCAGTCTCCCATCCACTCCAAGAATCATTGCCCTTCTGTGAAGAACAGAGCCTAATGCACTGAAAGAAAAAAAAGATGATAGCAAATAACAGTTTTGGTTAATAGCTATAATTTCACATAAGAGCATGAACTATTACTTAAGTGGGATTTGCTACTTTACAATCTGCATGGATATGCCATCCCCTATCCTGAGCATGGGGTCCTGTTAATTCATTTTAAAAACATTTTACGACCTTATTACTCAAGTCTCAGGGCATGGATCCTGCTCCATAACCTAAACATATTTATAGCTAAGAAAAGAAATCTGAAGTTGGAACCAGCTCTGTTTATTTAATTAGCTTGGAAACAACCATAAACTTCCTCAGTTTTCCCAGAAGAGAAGAAAAAAATCATAGATTTCAATTTTAATAGGAAAGGTTTATTCTTAGAAGAAAAAACAGTGAGTCAATTATTTCATTATTTATTTGGAAAATTTGTAGGGAGTATTTTCTTTGTTTAAAAAATCTTTCTAATCCAGCATGTAGATTGCAACAAGAAACTTGGTGTGTGATTCAGAAAATCCCTTTTCTAATTTCCAATTTTTCATAACTGGTTATCTTTGGGTCATTCAATTTTCACATTTCCCAAGCACAACCTTAAATAGACCATACAAGCAGTTCTAGTTAACTTATATGTCACAACTGGGTCATTCCTCTTTTTATATGCAGGCCTTCGCACAAAAGCCACCCTACGTCCAAGGTTCTTGATGGTTTCAAGTCAGTGAAAGCCAGACTCACAAACCACCCACCTATGTTTGCTTTTACTAGCCCACAAAATGACAGCATCTAGTTTAAAGCAAAGTTATTCAATGAAATAGCATATTAAGAAAAGTGATAATAAAATATTCTCTCTATATACTCTAGACACCCTCTCCCACAATAACACGAACCATGAATTAATCAATTAACAAGCATCTAATAAGCACCTATGTTCTAGGCACTATAATTGATTCTGGATATAAACCCTGGATCCTGGATCTAAAGGAGCTTACATTCTACTGGGGAGAAATGTACCAATGTAAGTATACTCAAATCATATACCAAATAGATCAAGGTGGGTTTTTTTTTTTGGTCGAGGGTATTAATTGCTACAGGGATTGGAAAAGGTTTCAAATAGAAGTGGTACTTGAGCTGAATTTCAAAGAACACTAAAGAAGCTCAGGTGAGAAAGGAGGGCATTGCAGGAATGGGAGAGAGCCAGTCCTAAGGCATGCAGAGAAGACAGAGTATCATGTGTAAAGAACACCTTGAATTGTGCAGTGCCTTGAAGGAGAGAAATGCATACTTATAATAAGGTCAGAAAGGTCCATTGGGTCAAGTTGTGAAGGTCTTTAAATGCCAAAGAGAAGAGTTAATATTCAATAACATAAGTAATAGGGAGCCAAGGGAAATTATTGAGATGGGGAGTAACACAGTCAGAACTACTTTTTAAGAGAATCACTTTAGCTGCTGTGTAGAGGACAGTTTGGAAAGAAGAGAGAATTATGACAGACAACAAATGAAAGACTATTGCAATAGTCCAGATAAGAGATGACAAGTGCCTAAACTAGAATTATAGGTTGTGGGAAGAGAGAGAAGGGAACACAGGTGAGAGATGCTGTGACAGTACAAATGATAAGACTTGGCAACTGATCAGAAATGGTGGGTGAGGGAGAGTGAGGATTTGGGGATGATATGCAAGATGTGAATATGGTTGACTGGAAAGATGGTGGTGCCCTTGACACCATTAAGGCAAGTTAGATGGGTACACAAGTATAGGGATCATACTTGAGGACACACAAAGGAAATAGATGTGATCAAGTTGAATACACATAGAATGATACCTCATGCCTCTGACCCTGAATGACTTAGATAACTTTGGGTGATGTCATCACAATTCCCTACAGGCTCTGCTTCTGTCAGGGCATTGCCTCAGCTGCCCCTGATGGGTGTTGGATCTCTGTTGCTCCATCTTTCGCTATGGGAGCAGTACTCACAGCTGTCACCCACCAAACTGTAGTCTTAACCAAGGTGCTAAATTTTTCACAAAAAACAGAGGAATTGACATTGCCTTTCCCCCCCCTTTTTTCTTTTTAGCTTTCAACTCAAGGCTTCTTCTTCAACTCTCTTAGGGAAAACATCTCATCTGTGTTTTCTACATAAGAAAAGAGTTTTTTTTTTTTTATCAGTCCCTCAGCTCCAGGGACTAAGCTCTCTTGGAACATAGACCAATGAGCCAGATAATTAGAGCCCAGAGGCATTTAGTTCATCTTTTAAATCCAACTTCTTCCAGATAGTAAGATCAAAATCCTTGTCTCAAGCCTTTATCTGACTTAGTGTTAGAGACATTAACTCCCTCTGACAGTCAGTTAGTTCCTGACTTTCAACCTGCATTCATTCTTTATCAAACTATTTTGGGGGAGTTATCCCAATGAACAGCCAAGAGATATGTGCTTCTTAGGCCTTATATCTTCCCTCTGCTTCTGCAAAGCAAATGAATAGGTAGGAGGAAGGCAAGAACCAAAAGGTTAGGTATCTCCATTGGTAGACTTTTATCTTTCAATTCTATTTTTTTTTTTTTGCACATTCAAGTTCCAGTAGCAACAAACCTCCCAGGTTTAGAGCCATGCTCCACGTATATCTCTTACTTAGAAATGGACCGCACACAAATAGTCAAGACCTTGGAGCATGCACAATATTCTCATTCTGTTGCATGTCCAGCTGGAGGCTTACAGCATGGTTTTTGCTTTTTTTCCCCTTTCTCATTCCTAGGATAGCAAGAAATAGATTGAGTGTAAGTTGGCCCAAGACCAGATAGGGTTTATACTGTCAGCATGTGTTCCATCTCCCTGTATTCCCCCTCCCCAACTTCAGATTCACTTTGTTGTGGTCACTGCCACAAACTGGAAAGGCTGCCACCAGAGGTTTTTAAGGAGCAACATTCCCCCTCACATAGTTATAGATGATCAGTATTAGATACTGGTTCAGGGATTAGAGCACTAGACTTGGATTTAGGATTTGGGTTCAAATCCTACTTTGACTACTACATTCTGTGTGACTGTATCAGTAAGGCAATAAACACAACATCAATGATAATTATGAATATGTCTATGTAGTTCTGTATCACAATGTATGAAAGATTCTCCATACAGAAGGTAGAAGTAAAACATTTATTCAGACACCAGATAACCATATCCCAAAACCAAATGTTCAGCTCTCACAACCATCTTAACAACAAAGAACTTAACAATATCACAACATGAAGTCTCACCATCCCAAAACCTCTCTGACCCCCTGCTGGCATCTTCCCCAAAACAAACTCCCAGTACAGCTATCACAGTCCGCTCAGCTATCACAGGTCAACTTTCTTTACCTCAGCTCTAACTATCACTACAGCCATTAGCAGCCATAACAGCTCTCTGTCTCAGCAGTCCCTGTGATACAACTTCCTTTTCCTCTCAGCAAGCTCCTCTCACCACATATGACTTAGGCTTCCTGTGATGTAAGCAGGTCACATGGCCTATTAATGGGTGGGAAAGATTAGCAAATTTAAATTGCTGTTACAGTGACCTTGACTGTTTCACCTCCCTGTCCCATTACAAAATGAGGGGGGTTGGATAGATGAGCTCTAAATTCACTTCTAACTTTCAGTCCAAGACCTTATGATGAGAGTGGGCAATCAAGTGTGAGGGAGTTTTGTATAGTAGATAGAGAGTGGACCTCAGAGGCAGATCAGTTCAAATCTTGTCTCTTGTATGTTCTGGCTGTGTGACCTTGGGCAAATCACTTAACCTTATAATGCCCCAACCAAAGGTTGGAAAGCTGCCTTCAGTGAGGATGAACATGGCACCAAGGTTAGCTATTGCACTGATGGTAAATTAGTCAACTTGAAAAGGCTATAAGCCAAGACTAAAGTGGAGGGAGTGTTGGTGTATGATTTTTTCTTTGCAGATGATTGTGCACTCAAGTCCTGAAGCTGAGATGCAACAAAGTATAGATGGATTCTCTGCAGCTTATGCTAATTTTGGCTTAACAATTAACACCAAGAAAACACAGGTGCTCCACCAGTCAGAACCACACTAGCCATACATGAAACCATCAGTTACAGCAAATGGAGAAGTTTTGAATACTGTGGATAAGATCACTTATCTTGGCAGTAGACTTTCTAGGGATGCACACATTGATAATGAGGTTGAAGCATGAATTGCCAGAGCTAGCTCAGTGTTTAGGAGGCTCCAAAGGCAAGTGTGAGAGATAAGGTATTAGGACTAGCAAACTGAAGGTCTACAGATCTGTTATGCTGACCTCATTGTTGTGTGACTGTGATAAGGCAAGATAAGATACCAGACACTGAGATCCTTTCTCAAGCTAAATTGTCAAGTGCTCAAACTGGGCTGCACAGAGTGCAATTATGATGGGCTGGCCGCATTGTTCAAATGCCAAACTTATTCTTGCCTAAAAGACTACTTTATAGAAAATTCACACAAGACAAGACCTCACATAGTGGCAAGAAAAAGTGATACAAGGACACTCTCAAGGTTTCTCTTAAGAACTTTGGAACTGATTGCACAACATGGGAGACACTGACACATGGTGTCATCCAGCACGGTGATTTGAAGTAGAGAATCCAACCAAAATGTTCACATGGAGTATTTGTGCCTAACCCACGGTAGAGCTTTCTGAGTTTGTTTTGGTCTGATCAGCCACAGTCACACACTATGCCTTGATTCTAAGATAGTGATGTCATTTTGATCCTCTTTGAGAACTAAGGACAACAACCAACCAAATAACCAACCAACCAACCAACTAATGCTGCCACAAAACTCTCTAAGAGTAAATTGCAGAGAAGGTGCCCATCTGTATCAGTGAAGGGAATTTATTACCCAAAACTCCTAATATTGATGAAACCATAGCTACTCTTTAAAAAAGAAAAACCACTAAGAAGAAAGATGACTTTTCTTCGCTCAAACTAGCATCATTTGACAAACTTCAAAATCAGATATGACAAGTTTTCCCTAACGAAAAACATTTTTAACATTAATCACAAATTTCAACTTTTCCCCCTGCCCTTATAGAAAATCAGCATATGAGAAATAACCATGGGAAACTGGACAGAGCTCTCCTGTGAATTTTAGCTCCTACTCATTGTCAATGTTTTCTGGTAACATTTTTCTCATCTTACTGCTCCATCATTCACAGAGTTCAGTGTTTCTAGAACTATACCACTTCAAGCTTTACCATGCTTTCTCAGCATTATTTGTATTTTAAATTATTGGAACTATTGTAGCCAATCACACTGAAGCACAGAGGATAATATCGTTGATTCCACACAATATATGAAGCAGGAGGGAGCTCTGAGAAACCCCTTCAATACAATGATTTCCCAAAGTTCCTCTAATTTGCCAACTTTCTCAAACTCACACACAGAAAAATCTGACTTCTTACTTTTTAATTGACCAAGGTCTGGAAATTTTTCTGAAAAAATTGTTTATTGATGAAAATTGACAGTTGAGTACTTAAAGCTGGATTGATAGGATGGTTGTTTGTAGCTTTTTTTTTCTTTGCTTTTTTGAATTGTGTCCATTTTGGGTAGACCTCTTGATTTGATGGCCTTTTTGAAAAAATATGGTTGGCTTTACGGACAAGACTCGTAGACTAATATTCAGATGA